>NC_134358.1:164989493-165249493 GCF_048569485.1 Anomaloglossus baeobatrachus | reverse complement strand
CCCCTAACACTCTCAAGACTGTTTGGGGGGCATCCGCACAGAGGGACAGGCGGATGGTCCTTGCCCCCCTCCCCCTGCACGCTCGCCCTCCACAGCCGGCCTGATCAGGGAGGGGAGACGAAACATTACCAGAAGATACCCGTCTCCCTACGTATTTCCCAGGAGGCCAGGATCAAGCACAGGATCAGGAGGACTTTCAGCCATCGGGACAGGTACCCATCCCTTGTCCCGGGTCATGGGGGGCTCCGTTTAAAAAAAAAAAAAGGGGGGGGGAAAGAAGGAATTAAAATCCATAGCACAGCTTACCCCTGGTCAGCCCCCTCCAGGCAGGCTCTGCCCCCGCTTTCGGCCTCGGCGCCGTTTTCCGGCTCCCCCTGCGGCCTCACTCCAAAATTTAGCCCCCGGCTTCTCTCCAGGCCTAGCTCCCGTCCGGCCACACTCCCGGCCGGCCTATCGCGCGGGTCCTTCTTCCCAGCAGGCCCGCCCGCTCTAGCAGCCATTCCCTGCAGGCCTCTGCGCGCGCGCTTTCTGTCCACTCATGGCTCTCCTTACTCTTAGCCAATCCCTGCTCCTGGCAGCGCGCCGTTTTTTCGCGCTTCTTCCTGCTCCTCCCCCAGCCCGGACTCCCTCAGCAGCGCCATTACAGCCTGAGATCCCTCCAGGCAGCGGCAGCGTTCCGGTGCAGCTCCCCACATAGTAACCTGCATCTCTCCGGAGCCCCCACCTCTGCTCCCTCAGCCTGCAGCTTCAGACAGATCACAGCGCCAGCTTCTAACAGCAGCACCAGCACACACAGGACACCAGAGTCTGGGTAAGCTCTGCCACTGGGAGGCAGCTCATTCCCCAGTCCCCATCCTCCTGGCATCCTCTGCTCTGTTCCTTCTCTCTCTCCTTTCTCTCTCCCTGCTGTCCCATGTCCAGCAAAAGAGCGACCCGCTCTCAGCCACAGGCCAGAGTACTTCACTTCGCCTGCACCTCTTGGCTAAAGACGTTTCCCTCAGGGCAGTCCTCCCCCATCTGCCTAGCCTGTAGCACCCCTAGCATGACTACTACGGAGCCCCCCACCGCCCGTAACGAGGACTCGGCCCCCATGCCTGGGTGGGCCTCAGCTCTCTCTGTCCCTGGACAACCTAACTAAGATGTCTCAAACCTTAGCCTCGGCCATAGAGCGTCTGCCCGCCTCCGCCTCTGGAGTCCCCCCGGTGACCCAGAGCGAGTCGGAGCCCGCAGCGCCTCCAGCCCGGCAGGGCAAAACACACAGGAGGTCTAGGAAGCGGTCCCTCTCGGGGTCCACCTCCAGCTCCCCTAGCCCCTCTGTGGCCTCCAGAGCAATACGCTCTCTATCTCCTACCTCATCTGCGGCTGCCCCAGATTCGAACCAGGACTCTGCTTCTGACTCCGATCTGGACTCTGAACATATCTCCAAGCTGACCAGTATGATGGACAGTCTGGTCATTGCTGTCAATCAGACCCTAGAGGTGAAGGATATAGAGCTGACTCCTACCAGTCAATCGGTCCCTTTCAAAAGGGCCAAGAAACTGCCAAGAAGCTTTGGCAACCACAGGGAGTTTGAGGACGTTTTCTCTAGACAGTGGGAGCATCCCGACAAGCGTTTCCAGAGGCGCAAGCGGGCACAGGTCCTTTATCGCTTTCCACCGGAACTTCCTCAGAAGTGGTCAGTGGCCCCTTCAGTGGATCCTCCGATCTCCCGACTTTCGTCCAGCACCACCTTGCCGCTGTCTGATGGCGCCTCTCTCAAGGATCCCTCGGACAGGACCATAGAATCCTTAGCCAGGTCGGCCTTTGAAGCCTCCGGCTCCGCCATCACTCCAGCCTTTGCATCCACCTGGGTCTCCAAGGCTGTCTCCGCCTGGGCAAAGCTCCTTCGGCGTGCTATCCTGTCTAAAGCTCCCAGACCCGAGCTGGCAGATCTCGCAGATCAGATCGCACATGCCGGAAAGTATCTAGTTGCTGCGTCCCTCGACTCTGCTGCTTCCGCAGCCCTGGCAGCTGGCAACATTACTGCAATCCGCAGAGCCGTGAGGCTTAAAGCGTGGAACGCGGACTCAGCATCCAAAAAGTCTCTCTCCAGTCTTCCTTTTTGTGGTGTCAGACTCTTCAGAGAAAAGCTGGACAAGATCATCTCTGAGGCTACGGGGGGCAAGAGTACCTTCCTTCCCCAACGGAAGATCCCCCGCGCCCCTCCAAAACGGCGGGCCTTTCCCTTTCGCCCCTTTCGCCAATTTTCTACCAACACCAACACACGTCGGGAGCGGTCCCCAGCACGTCAGGAGAGACGGAAGCCCTCCTTTAAGGCAACACCACACTGGCGTTCCTGGCGTTCCCGTGGCCAGCAGTCCAAGCCCTCCAGCTCCAGATCCAACAGATTCTCCTCCGCATGACTGGGCTCCCGTCCCCGGATCCTCATCCAGGGTCGGCGGTCGTCTCCGCATGTTCAGAAGCGCGTGGCTTTCCGTGATAGACGACGCCTGGGTCCGAGACGTCGTCTCTCACGGCTACAAGATACTTTTCTTCTCTCCCATGCTCACGCTTCGTCAAGTCCAAACCCCCCAAGGATCCCTCGCTCACCAAGGGTTTTTTCGCGGCCATCCAGTCCATGCGAGACTCTGGGGTCATCATCCCCGTCCCCCCTCAAGACAGATTCCGGGGTTTTTATTCAAACCTCTTCGTTGTCCCGAAGAAGAATGGCACAGTCCGTCCCATTCTGGACCTCAAGCGCCTCAACAGGTGGGTCCGTCTCCGGCGATTCCGAATGGAGTCTCTGCGCTCAGTGATAGCATCCATGGAACCCAGGGAGTTCCTATGTTCGGTGGACATCCAGGACGCCTATCTCCACATCCTGATCTTTCCAGCTCATCAGAGATTCTTACGCTTCGTGGTTCAGGAGCAACACTTTCAATTCACAGCTCTCCCATTCGGGCTCTCGTCAGCTCCCAGAGTCTTCACCAAGGTGATGGCAACTGTCATGGCTATTCTTCGGACCCAGGGAATTCTAGCCATCCCGTACCTGGACGACATTTTGATCAAGGCTCCCTCGGCGTCGGAGTGCCGCGACAGTCTCAACATCACTCTGGATACTCTAACCCGTCTCGGCTGGTTGATCAACAGACCAAAGTCATCTCTGATCCCAGCTCAATGCATCTCTTTCCTCGGCATGATCTTCGATACCACGCAGGCGAGGGTTCTTCTGCCCAGGGACAAGCTCTCAGCCATCCTCAGGGGGATTTGGAAGCTCTCTTCGGTACTGCATGAGCATTCTCGGGAAGATGGTGGCGTCAATGGAAGCGGTGCCCTACAGTCAATTCCATACTCGCCCTCTTCAGGGTCTCCTTCTAGCAACATGGGACAAGTCTCTTCACTCCCTGGATCTGCCAATTGCGCTCCCTCCTCGAGTCAGAGAGTCATTGGAATGGTGGAAACGCTCTCCCCTCACCCTCCAAGGGAGATCATTTCTTCCCCTTCGATGGAAGGTCATCACGACAGACGCCAGCCTGCTAGGCTGGGGAGCCACGTTCCAGGACCTCACAGTTCAGGGTCGCTGGAACGAGCCGGACCCAAGCTTCCCATCAACATCTTGGAACTCAGGTCAGTTTGCCTAGCTCTCTTTCATTGGAAGTCCCTGCTTCGCGGGCACCCAGTTCGGGTACAGTCCGACAATGCAACCACTGTGGCCTACATAAACCATCAGGGCGGAACACGCAGTCGTGCGGCGATGAGGGAGGTATCTCTAATCCTCGACTGGGCTGAACACAACATCCCAGCGATCTCGGCGGTCCACATCCCGGGCGTGGACAATTGGGCCGCCGACTCCCTCAGCCGAGAAGGACTCTACGCGGGAAAGTGGTCCCTCAATCCCAGAATCTTCCAGCAGATCTGCTCCAGGTGGGGGACCCCCGACGTGGATCTCCTGGCCTCCAGGTGGAATCACAAAGTGCCCCAGTTCGTTTCCAGAGCAAGAGACCCACTGGCGCTCGCAACGGACGCCCTAGCGATCCCCTGGTCGCAGTTCTCTCTGCCGTACCTCTTTCCTCCGCTTCCGCTTATCCCCAAGCTAGTCAAGAAGATCAAGGTGGAAGGAGTTCCGGTGATTCTCGTGGCCCCAGATTGGCCCCGTCGCCCGTGGTACGCAGAGCTCGTGCACCTTCTCGCCGACGTTCCGTGGAGACTTCCAGACGTCCCGGACCTTCTCACTCAGGGACCTTTTCTTCACCAGAATTCACAGTCGCTCAATTTAACGGCATGGCTGTTGAAGCCGCAGTACTAACTTCCTCGGGATTCTCAGAAAGGGTCGTCCAGACAATGATTAAAGCACGGAAGCCTTCCTCTTACCGCATCTACCACCGTACGTGGAAGGCCTATTTCCGCTGGTGCGAGGCTAACCAGGTCACAGCCATGACCTTCTTTTTGCCAGTTCTGTTGTCCTTCCTGCAGTCTGGGCTGGATGCTGGGTTAGCACTCAGCTCTCTCAAGGGGCAAGTGTCTGCTCTTTCCATTCTCTTTCAAAAGAGGATTGCCTCTCGCTCACAGGTTTGCACATTCATTCAGGGGGCTGCTCATTCGGTGCCCCCCGTTCAGCCTCCGGTGGAGCCCTGGGACCTCAACCTGGTTCTGTCTGTTCTCCAGCATTCCCCCTTCGAACCTATGCAGGAGGTGTCTCTAACGTTCCTCTCTTGGAAGGTCGCCTTCTTAGTTGCCATCACGTCGCCATCACGTCAGTCAGTTGGGTATCTGAACTAGCAGCGCTTTCCTGCCGCTCTCCTTATCTTGTCTTCCACCAGGATAAGGTAGTCCTCCGTCCGGTACCGTCCTTTCTGCCCAAGGTGGTCTCCTCTTTCCATCTTAACGAGGACATTGTTCTTCCCTCCTTTTGTCCGAACCCTTCGCACCCTCGTG
Organism: Anomaloglossus baeobatrachus; assembly: GCF_048569485.1. Taxonomy (NCBI): domain Eukaryota; kingdom Metazoa; phylum Chordata; class Amphibia; order Anura; family Aromobatidae; genus Anomaloglossus; species Anomaloglossus baeobatrachus. The sequence continues at coordinate 165,244,579 of NC_134358.1, read as the reverse complement.
AGGTTCTTCTCCACAAGCTGGACTTGGTCAGAGCTCTCCGTCTGTACATTTCCAGGACGGCTCAATTCAGACGGTCGGATTCCCTCTTTGTGCTTCCGTCCGGCCCGCGCAGAGGCCTACCTGCCTCCAAGTTCTCCATTGCGCGATGGATTCGCTCTGCCGTACTGGAAGCCTACCGGGTACGAGGGAGAACGTGCCCACTCAGGATTACGGCCCATTCCACCAGGACGGTGGGAGCCTCGTGGGCGGTCCGCCACCACGATCCAGCGTCGCAGCTTTGCAAAGCGGCCACCTGGTCTTCGCTCCACACTTTCACAAAGTTCTACAGGGTCCACACTTTAGCATCCTCCGATGCGAGCCTCGGTAGACGAGTTCTGCAGGCTGCAGTGGACCGAGGTCAGCCCTGAGAGTAACATTAGACCCACCCGTGGGACTGCTTTAGGACGTCCCATGGTCTCTGTGTCCCCCAATGAAGCGATAAAGAAAAGTAGATTTTGGGTACTCACCGTAAAATCTCTTTCTTGGAGCCTTCATTGGGGGACACAGCACCCGCCCTTGTGTTGGACATATGTTACTGTTCAATGTTACTGTTGAATATTGAGTTTGATGTTCACTTCTGTAAGATTGTTCGTTCTTTACTGTTATCTCCTATTGCTTTCTCACTAACTGAGGATCAATTGCCAGTTGGTGGGTGTATACTGCATAGGAGGAGTTTTCCTTGTTTTGCTTAGTGTCGCCTCCTAGTGGCAGCAGCATACAACCCATGGTCTCCCAATGAAGGCTCCAAGAAAGAGATTTTATGGTGAGTACCCAAAATCTACTTTTTTGTTGCCACAACTTTTGTGCAAAATGCAATAACAGGCGATCAAAACGTAGCATCTGCGCAAAAATGTTACAGTTAAAAACGTCAGCTCGAGACGCAAAAAATAAGCTGTCACTGAGCCATAGATCCCGAAAAATGAGAACGCTACGGGTCACGGACTATGGCGTAAAACGTGCGTCACTTTTTTCGGACAAACTAATGATTTTTTTTTAACCCCTTATATAAAAGTAAACCTGTACATGTTTGGTGTCTACGAACTCGCACTGACCTGAGGCATCACACCCACACATCGGTTTTACCATATAGTGAACAAAGTGAATAAAATATCTCAAAAACAATAGCGGTATCGCATTTTTTTGCAATTTTTCTACATTTGGAATTTTTTTGCCGTTTTCTAGTACACTATATGGTAAAACGTATGGTTTCATTTAAAAGTACAGCTCGTTCCGCAAAAAATGAGCCCTCACATGACCATATTGACTGAAAAATAAAAAAGTTACGTCTCTCAGAAGAAGAATGGCGAAACAAAAAACGGAAAGCGAAAAATCGGCCAGTCGTGAAGGGGTTAATAGAAACTTTTAAATTTAGACGCTCATTTTGTCTTTTTCTATGTTGGAATTTACTTTGTGGCGATACATTTTATTCACTCAATGCACAGTGCGTCTCTTTCAGTTGGATTCCATCTGAAACTGCTAAAATAGTTTCATAGTTTTTTAAGGTTGAAGGGAGACTCTAAGGGCGGCTTTGCACGTTGCCACATCGCACGTGCGATGTCGGTGGGGTCAAATCGAAAGTGACGCACATCCAGCATCACTTTCGACATCGTACTGTGTAAATGCTAGATGATACGATGAACGAGCGCAAAAATGTTATCGTATCATCGTTGCATTCACCGACATTTCCATAATGCCGCGGGAGGTACGATGTTGTTCCTCGTTCCTGCGGCAGCACATATCACTGTGTATGAAGCCGCAGGAGCGAGGAACATCTCCTTACCTGCCGCCGGCGGCTATGCGGAAGGACGGAGGTGGGCAGGATGTTTACATCCTGCTCATCTCCGCCGCTATTGGCCGCTGCCGTGTGACGTCGCTATGACGCTGCACGACCCGCCCCCTTAGGAAGGAGGCGGGTCGCCGGCCAGAGCGACGGTCGCAGGGCAGGTGAGTGCATGTGAAGCTGGCGTAGCGATAATTTTCGCTACGCCAGCTATCACACGATATCGTACCTGCGACGGGGGCGGGGACTATCGCGTGCGACATCGCAGCATCGGCTTGCGATGTCGCAACGTGCAAAGCCCGCCTAAGTCCATCTATTTCAACCCGTAGCCTAACATGTTGATCCAGAGGTAGGCAACCCCCCCCCCCAAAAAACATAAAAATGTAAAAAAGAATTAACATATGCGAGATAATAAAACGATTTGCTGTGCGTATATTCAGTCTTTAACCTCATTTAATTCCTTCAGGCTCTCTCTGATAGCCACAAAGTGGCTCAAAGTTACTTGACCATTATTATGACCACTTTATTATATGTAAAATGAAAAAGACGCCAGTGACAAAGCCTCCAAAATAACATCAAAGAAGATTCTTTCAGGAAAAATCTCCAATGGTTTTCTAAAGCATCTGCGTCACAAACTATGTGTACGTGGGCATCTGTAAGGTGCTTTGTGCACATGCCTTTAGGGTATGTCGCCATGTAGATGATTTGTCTGCAGATTTTCTGCACACAAAACTGCATGTTTTGGCAGGAAAAATGCACCAGTTAGGCTAAGACCCCACTTTGCGTTGTGCTACTTGCAGTTCTAAACGCACGTTTTGGTCTTAATTGATTTGACCAAAGTTGCCTTTTTCAGAACTTTAGTGCAGAAAACGCATGCGTATTTGGCTATTTGCCGCCTTTAAGATGCGTTTTCAGCGCTTTTTCACCTGCGTTTTGACAGATGCGTTTTGAAGATCAAGACACTGCTAAATAAAGATTAAATAGTCAAACAGAATGAAAAAAGAGAAAAAAATAAGAAACATATAATTTTTAAATTAGCAATGACATTTGTTAAATTTCTTGAAAATATAGCGGATTAATAAAATAATTGCAAAAAAGCAATAAAATCATAATTTCTTCAGCGCTCTATTGGGAGACCCAGACGATTGGGTGTATAGCACTGCCTCCGGAGGCCACACAAAGCAATTACACTAAAAAGTGTAAGGCCCCTCCCCTTCTGGCTATACACCCCCAGTGGGATCACTGGCTCACCAGTTTTCTGCTTTGTGCGAAGGAGGTCAGACATCCACGCATAGCTCCACTGTTTGTAGTCAGCAGTAGCTGCTGGCTATATCGGATGGAAGAAAAGAGGGCCCATATGGGGCCCCCAGCATGCTCCCTTCTCACCCGCGGTGGTGCTTGTAAGGTTGAGGTACCTATTGCTGGTACAGAGGCTGGAGCCCACATGCTGTTTTCCTTCCACATCCCCTGGAGGGCTCTGTGGAAGTGGGATCTTACCGGCCTCCAAGCCCTGAGGCCGGGCTCCATCCACAGACCCAGAGAACCTGCTGGATTTGGAGCGGGAGTGCCGTTCAGGGACAAGGCCCTGCAACTTTCAGGTACTCTGTGTCCCCGGCAGGCACGGACACTCTCAAGGCTTGCTGAGCGTTATAGTGCGCCGGGGACAGTAGCGCTGTGCGCTGGGGTTAGGTCACTGCAGCTTTGCTGAGTGACGTTACATGTTGGGAACTACTGCGCCGACCGCTACTGGAGCGGCGGCGCAGCTGCGACTTGTGGTGCGCCGGGGACTTTGCGCCGACCGCGCTTTTACGGCGGCGGCGCTTCTAACTTTAGCCCCCGGCTTCTGCGGCCTAGCGCCGCTTCGTTCCCGCCCCCACCCTGTCAATCAGGGTAGGGGAGAGACGCTGCTCAATTGGCAGCGCCGAGGGCTGGAGCTTATTTACATGCTCCAGCCCTCTCACTAGGCACAGTGGGAAGCAGGCTTCCCGCTCTTCGTCTGTATACGCCCAGGGCCCGCCCCCCCTCTCCACAAGGACGCCGGCAGCCATTACACATGCGGTCTGGCTGGGGAAAGGCAGCAGGCTCTGGGAGACCCAGACTAAAGGGATTTCGGCGACCACACACCCGCTCCTAAGCGGGCGGTAAGCTGCACTTTAGTGCTGGCCCCACTAGTGCCTCAGTGTTATATTAGTGTACTTTTTTCTTAGTACCATATATATATATAGTTGCACTGTAAGGTCGCTTCTTGGCTGGACACCCTGTACTGCTCTGAGGAGGCAGCAACATGTCATCCGCAAAACGCAAGGGTGCCAAGGCACAGGCTGTGTACACTGTTTGTACTGCATGTGGGGCTGATCTACCGGCAGGCTCCAAAGACTCACATTGTGTGCAATGTTCAGTCCCAGTGGCACTTCGTCAGCCAGAGCCTAATGTGGTGGTAGCCCAGGCAGAGACGCCTGTGAACCCTGCCCCGGTGACGGGGACAGACTTTGCAGTTTTTGCTGATAAAATGTCTGTGACTATGTCAAAAATCCTGGAGACCTTGCAGTCCAGGCCAGTTACTCAGACCATGGACACTGCTGTGTCTATGCTCTCCGGTCCCCCTCAGTTGGAACTAATCCGTACTTCAAGGGGGTCTCAAGCATCACAGGCTGAAGTCTCTGACTCAGATGACAGTCCCAGGCAGCCTAAGCGAGCTCGCTGGGAAAGACCCTCCACGTCATCACACTGCTCAGGGTCTCAGCGAGAAGAGTCTCTCTGTGATGAGACTGAGGACGGTGATCAGGATTCTAATCCTGAGGCTCCTTTCAATCTGGATGCCCCTGATGGTGACGCCATGGTTAATGACCTTATATCGGCAATTAATAGACTGTTGGATATTTCTCCCCCAGCCCCTTCTGCAGAGGAGGCAGCGGCACAGCAGGAGAAGTTCCATTTCCTGTATCCCAAGCGTAAATTAAGTGCTTTTTTGGACCACTCTGACTTCAGAGAATCGATCCAGAAACACGACGCTCATCCAGACAAGCGTTTCTCTAAACGTTCTAAGGATACCCGTTATCCTTTTCCCTCTGAGGTGGCCAAACGCTGGACCCAGTGTCCAAAGGTGGATCCCCCAATTTCCAAGCTTGCGGCTAGATCCATAGTCGCAGTAGAGGATGGCGCTTCACTTAAAGATGCCAACGACAGACAGATGGACCTTTGGTTGAAATCTGTCTATGAAGCTATCGGCGCGTCGTTTGCTCCAGCATTCGCGGCCGTGTGGGCACTCCAAGCTATTTCAGCTGGTTTAGCACAGGTGGATGCTATCATACATCCAGCAGTGCCGCAGGTGGCGTCCCTAACTTCGCAAATGTCTGCGTTTGCGACCTATGCTATCAATGCTGTCCTAGAATCTACGAGCCGTACCGCTATGGCGTCCGCCAATTCTGTGGTTTTGCGCAGAGCCTTGTGGTTAAAGGACTGGAAAGCAGATGCTGGTTCCAAAAAATGCTTAACCAGCTTGCCATTATCTAGAGACAGACTGTTTGGTGAGCCATTGGCTGAAATCATAAAACAGTCCAAGGGTAAGGACTCTTCCTTACCACAGCCCAGAGCAAGTAAACCTCAACAGAAAAGGTGGCAGTCGAGGTTTCGGTCCTTTCGAGGCTCGGGCAAGGCCCAATTCTCCTCGTCCAAAAGGACTCAGAAAGAACAAGGGAGCTCAGATTCCTGGCGGGCTCACTCACGCCCCAGGAAAGCAAATGGAGGAACCGCTTCCAAAGCGGCTACCTCATGACTTTCGGCCTCCTCCCTCCGCATCCTCGGTCGGTGGCAGGCTCTCCCGCTTTTGCGACATTTGGCTGTCACAGGTCAAGGACCGGTGGGTAACAGACATTTTGTCTCGCGGGTACAGAATCGAGTTCAGTTCTCGACCTCCACTTCGGTTCTTCAGAACCTCCCCACACCCCAACCGAGCAGATGCCCTGCTGCAGGCGGTGGACTCTCTAAGAGCAGAAGGAGTCGTGATCCCTGTCCCCCCTCAGGAACGGGGGCGAGGATTTTACTCCAATCTCTTTGTGGTTCCAAAAAAGGACGGCTCCTTCCGTCCTGTTCTGGACCTAAAACTGCTCAACAAGCATGTGAACGCCAGGCGGTTCCGGATGGAATCCCTCCGCTCAGTCATTGCCTCAATGTCTCAAGGAGATTTCATAGCATCAATAGACATCAAAGATGCTTATCTCCACGTGCCGATTGCTACAGAGCACCAACGCTTTCTACGCTTCGTGATAGGAGACGACCATCTTCAGTTCGTAGCTCTGCCATTTGGTCTGGCGACAGCCCCTCGGGTGTTCACCAAGATCATGGCGGCAGTGGTAGCAGTCTTGCACTCTCACGGACACTCTGTGATCCCTTACTTGGACGATCTACTGGTCAAGGCACCCTCTCAAGAGGCATGCCAACTCAGCCTGAATGTTGCACTGGAGACTCTCCAGGCGTTCGGGTGGATCATCAACTTCCCAAAGTCAAATCTGTCACCGACCCAATCACTAACGAATCTTGGCATGGAGTTTCATACTCTCTCAGCGATAGTGAAGCTTCCGCTGGACAAGCAGCGGTCTCTACAGACTGGGGTGCAGGCTCTCCTTCAAAGTCAGTCGCACTCCTTAAGACGCCTCATGCACTTCCTCGGGAAGATGGTGGCGGCAATAGAGGCGGTTCCGTTTGCGCAGTTTCATCTGCGTCCACTTCAATGGGACATTCTCCGCCAATGGGACGGGAAGTCAACATCCCTGGACAGGAAAGTCTCCCTTTCACAGACGGCCAAAGACTCCCTGCAGTGGTGGCTTCTTCCCACCTCATTATCACAGGGAAGATCCTTCCTACCACCGTCTTGGGCGGTGGTCACGACAGACGCGAGTCTGTCAGGGTGGGGAGCAGTTTTTCTCCACCACAGGGCTCAGGGTACGTGGACTCGGCAGGAGTCCACCCTTCAGATCAATGTTCTGGAAATCAGAGCAGTGTATCTTGCCCTACTAGCCTTCCAGCAGTGGCTGGAAGGAAGGCAGATCCGAATTCAGTCGGACAACTCCACAGCGGTGGCATACATCAACCACCAAGGGGGGACACGCAGTCGGCAAGCCTTCCAGGAAGTCCGGCGGATTCTGATGTGGGTGGAAGCCACAGCCTCCACCATATCCGCAGTTCACATCCCCGGCGTAGAAAACTGGGAAGCAGACTTCCTCAGTCGCCAGGGCATGGACGCAGGGGAATGGTCCCTTCACCCAGACGTGTTTCAGGAAATCTGTCGCCGCTGGGGGGTGCCGGACGTCGACCTAATGGCGTCACGGCACAACAACAAGGTCCCAACCTTCATGGCACGGTCTCGCGATCAAAGAGCGCTGGCGGCAGACGCCCTAGTGCAAGATTGGTCGCAGTTCCGGCTCCCTTATGTGTTTCCACCTCTGGCACTCTTGCCCAGAGTGCTACGCAAGATCAGATCCGATTGCAGCCGCGTCATACTTGTCGCCCCAGACTGGCCGAGGAGGGCGTGGTATCCGGATCTGTGGCAGCTCACGGTCGGACAACCGTGGGCACTCCCAGATCGACCAGACTTACTGTCCCAAGGGCCGTTTTTCCATCGGAATTCTGCGGCCCTGAACCTGACTGTGTGGCCATTGAGTCCTGGATCCTAGCGTCTTCAGGATTGTCCCAAGGGGTCGTTGCCACCATGAGACAGGCTAGGAAGCCCACGTCCGCTAAGATCTACCACAGAACGTGGAGGATATTCTTATCCTGGTCCTCTGCTCAGGGAGTGTCTCCCTGGCCATTTGCATTGCCTACCTTTCTTTCTTTCCTGCAATCTGGGTTAGAAAAAGGTTTGTCGCTCAGCTCCCTTAAAGGTCAGGTCTCGGCGCTATCCGTCTTTTTTCAGAGGCGTTTGGCACGCCTTCCTAAGGTGCGCACGTTCCTACAGGGGGTTTGCCATATCGTACCCCCGTACAAGCGGCCGTTAGATCCATGGGATCTGAACAGGGTACTAGTTGCCCTCCAGAAGCCGCCCTTCGAGCCTCTGAGGGAGGTTTCACTTTCTAGACTATCACAGAAAGTGGCTTTTCTGGTAGCGATCACATCTCTTCGGAGAGTGTCTGAGCTGGCAGCACTATCATCCAAGGCTCCCTTCCTGGTCTTCCACCAGGACAAGGTTGTGCTGCGCCCCATTCAGGAGTTTCTCCCGAAGGTGGTATCCTCTTTTCATCTTAATCAGGATATCTCTTTGCCTTCGTTTTGTCCTCATGCAGTTCATCGGTATGAGAAAGATTTACATTTGTTAGATCTGGTGAGAGCACTCAGAATCTACATTTCCCGCACGGCGCCCTTGCGCCGTTCGGATGCACTCTTTGTCCTTGTCGCTGGTCAGCGCAAAGGGTCGCAGGCTTCTAAGGCCACCCTGGCTCGATGGATCAAAGAACCAATTCTTGAAGCCTACCGTTCTGCTGGGCTTCCGGTTCCATCAGGGCTGAAGGCCCATTCTACCAGAGCCGTGGGTGCATCCTGGGCATTACGACACCAGGCTACGGCTCAACAGGTGTGCCAGGCAGCTACCTGGTCGAGTCTGCACACTTTCACCAAACATTATCAGGTGCATACCTATGCTTCGGCGGACGCCAGCCTAGGTAGAAGAGTCCTGCAGGCGGCAGTTGCCTCCCCGTAGGGGAGGGCTGTCTTGCAGCTCTAACATGAGGTATTTCTTTACCCACCCAGGGACAGCTTTTGGACGTCCCAATCGTCTGGGTCTCCCAATAGAGCGCTGAAGAAGAAGGGAATTTTGTTACTTACCGTAAATTCCTTTTCTTCTAGCTCTTATTGGGAGACCCAGCACCCGCCCTGTTGTCCTTCGGGATTTTTGGTTTGTTTGCGGGTACACATGTTGTTCATGTTGAACGGTTTTCAGTTCTCCGATGTTACTCGGAGAGAATTTGTTTAAACCAGTTATTGGCTTTCCTCCTTCTTGCTTTTGCACTAAAACTGGTGAGCCAGTGATCCCACTGGGGGTGTATAGCCAGAAGGGGAGGGGCCTTACACTTTTTAGTGTAATTGCTTTGTGTGGCCTCCGGAGGCAGTGCTATACACCCAATCGTCTGGGTCTCCCAATAAGAGCTAGAAGAAAAGGAATTTACGGTAAGTAACAAAATTCCCTTCTTTTCTCTAATTTAATTGTCAGACTGTGTGTGTAAAAGGACATATTATTCCATTATTTTAATGTGTGAAAGCATGCGTTTTTGAAGTAAAAAACGCAGTGTTTCTGCACCTAAAAAGCATGTAAAATGCTGGAATTTGTTTTCTGCTTTTTGACACTTCTCATTGACTTCAATGTTAGCAAAACGCTGCAGAAATGGCAAAAATAATTGACATGTTGCTTCTTTGAATGCATGGTTTTTGGCACAAAATATGCAAATTAAACGCAGCGTTTAGAAACGCAAAGTGCGGTCTGAAAATCAACATTTACCATTGACTTTGCTGGAAAATCAAAACGCATGCCTTTTGGCATGAAAAAGGTGCAGTTCAAAATGGACCTAAAAAGCAGCTGAAACGCAAAGTGCGGTCTTAGCCTTAAAGTCTCAAGTTTTTTCCGGCGTTTTCGTAATGTGTTTTCTTTGCGTTTTTTTGGTCATGGCTGGCGATCGCACGGGTTCTTGTGCTGTACCCCCGCGATTACCGCTGACACCCAGTTTGCACTGACATGAGTGGAGCCTGCGCCGCTCCCGGTAGTTTCACTCGCCTAAATGCTGCGCTCAATCAGGTGGCAGGGAGAGGAATCGCTTACTTCTCCTTGGAGATTGGGTCCCTGTAATGCGATCACAGGGAACCGATCGCTACGATGGCAGCCCTGGATCTTCACCATGACGACCCCGGGTTACTGACATGCTGGATGCATGGTGTGTGAGGCAAACTGTCACTACTGCGAGTGCAACACTGACAGATATAATCCACTGCAGTAATTGAACAGATGCAGGAAAAAAGGCAGAAAGAATTGACATGATGCAGTTTTTTTCTGCACCAAAATCTTCTAGGAAACAAAATCTAGGATAGGAGCATAGGAATCCTGTGATTCTGGATTGGAGCTACGCCTCAGGGCTGAGCTGACTTTCCTTTTCTTGATACTTGTGATTCTGTTTTCGTGTTCCCGAATACACCATTGCTTCATATCTTATTGGACTATTATATGTCTACAAAGTTTTAAATATATAGGGGTGTGTTTGTACAAGTTTTGTTCTCTTTTTACATCACCCCCTACTTTATATTTGCAATGTTGTCTGAGACGTCGTAAGTATTAAGTTATTTTAAAAGGAATTTTTCAAAATAAAGCTGTGATTTTTTTTTTTTTTTTTTTATTAACACCCTGATGTGTGAGCTTGATCCATTTTTGGATCACTCAAGGAAACAAATCTGCAACATGTGCACAGCAATTCAGGATTCTCATAGTCTTTGCTGGCATGCAGTTTTCCTTGCACTATTGATTAAAATCTGCAAGAGGAAACACAGGATGTGCCCATGCTTTTTGCCACTTTTTAAGGATGTGCCATCAAAATTTAGGTCAGTGGAAACCCTGTTAACCCCTTAATAACATATGATATACAGGGCACTTCAGATGTTGGCTTCCTGCCTTTGATGCGGGCTTGCAAGCCGCGCCTGCATCTTTTCCGGCAGATGATGGCTGTGATAATCATCCATCATCTGCCTCGAACAGCCACGGGTGCCTGTGGGTGTTAAAAGCTGCTGTTAATCTGTGACAGGGAAATGTGCTGTTCTAACTGCTCATCGGCGGTCCCTCTTCGCGATCGAAGGACACTGATTGGTTGCCGTGGCAGCTAGGGGTCGGTTGAAGACCCCTGTGTATATCCTCACCATTATCCTGTGAAAACCAGCCTGTGGCTGATGTTCATAGGAGACTGATTTTTCTATATAGCAATGCTGTGGTATTGCTGTGTATAGCAGAAGCGATTGGGTGATCGCAGGTTCAAGTCCCCTAAGGGGACTAAGTCTCGATGAAAAGTTTAAAAAAAAAAAAAACACCAAAAAATAATGAAAAAAAAATAATATATAATTTCAAATAACCATCTTTTACCCCATTAAAAATTAACATAGAAAAAAATAAAAAAAAATACACATTAGGTATTGCTGGATTTGTAAAAGTCTGATTTATCAAAATATTAAATAAATTTAATCTAGTCAATAAACGGCGTAACGAGAAAAAATTAAAACATCAGAAGTATGTTTTTTTTCCACTTGCTGGAATAACACAAATAGTTTAGTGACAGGCGATCAAATCTATCCCAAAATGATGTAAAAAAAACATGAACTTGGGGCGCAAAAAATATACAATTAGGCTATGTGCCCACGCTGCGGAAAATGCGTGGCTTTTGCCGCGGATTTCTCGCGGAAAAGCCGCGGATTTTCCAGAAATCTGCAGCACAGCTACTCCCCAGCCATTTCTATGGCATTTGGGAAATGCTGTGCCCACGCTGCGGATTTTTCCGCAGCGGAAATCGTGTGGATTTTATTGCGGAAAAATCTGCAGCATGTCAATTATTGTTGCGGATTTTCGTGTGGATTTTGCCTATTCAATTGAATTAAAAAAAAATCGTCAAATCCGCACAAAATCCGCACCTATGAAAAGGTGCGGATTCCGGGGGAAAGCTGCGGATTTTGATGCAGAAAAATCCGCAGATACAGAGTCCCGTGGTTACATAGCCTTACATAGCTCCATATCTTGAAAATGGAATTTTTTTTTCTACCATATAAATAAAACAAAAACTCTAAAGGGGGCTTTACACGCTACGACATCGCTAATGCAAAGTCGTTGGGGTCACGGAATTGGTGACGCACATCCGGCCGCATTAGCGATGCCGTTGCGTGTGACACCTATGAGCGATTTTGCATCGTTGCAAAAACGTGCAAAATCGCTCATTGGTGACATGGGGGTCCACTCTCAAAAATCGTTACTGCAGCAGTAACGAAGTTGTTCCTCGTTCCTGCGGCAGCACACATCGCTTCCTGTGACACCGCAGGAACGAGGAAGCTCTCCTTACCTGCCTCCCGGCCGCTATGCGGAAGGAAGGAGGTGGGCGGGATGTTACGTCCCGCTCAGCTCCGCCCCTCCGCTTCTATTGGGCGGCGGTTCAGTGACGCAGCTGTGACGTCGCTGTGACGCTGAACGAACTGCCCCCCTTAGAAAGGAGGCGGTTCGCCGGTCACAGCGACGTCGCCGGGTGTGACTGGTCTGGGCGATGTGTGCGGCACGGGCAGCGATTTGCCCGTGTCGCACAACAGATGGGGGCGGGTACCCACGCTAGCGATATCGGTACCGATATCTCAGCGTGTAAGGCGGCCTTTAATCTTTGGTGTGGCCATAATCACTCTGACTTGGAGAATCATTGCAACGTCATTTTTACTGTCAAATGAATGCTATGACCCCCGCCCCCCCAAAAAAAACACACGATTGCAGAATTGTGCTTTTTCTTTTTTTATAACTATTTTGCCACACTTGAATTTTCCCCTGCTTGCCAGTATATCATATGATAAAATGAATGGTGTCATTCAAAAACACAACTCCTCCTGCAAAAAACAAGCCCTCATACAGCTCTGTGTATGGAATAATAAAACAACTTTGGCTGTTGGAATTAGGGGAGGAAAAAAACGAGAGCGCAAAAATGAATAATTGCAGGGTCCTTAAGGGGTTAAGTAAATTGTGTTGTTATAATACTATATTTTTTATCCTAGCAATGATCAGATTTAGGCCTAAGCCACACGGCGAGAAAATCGGTGCGAGTGGAGTGCGATAAAACATCGCATTCCCCTCGGACCAATTCTAGCCTGTGTGTCAGCACACATGAGCGATTATTTTCTCAGCCCTAATCGGACCGAGAAAACAATCGCAGCATGCTGCGATTGTAATCCGAGACTCTTTCTCTCGCACCCATTCAAGTGAATGGGGCGAGAGAAAAATCGCACTGCACTCGCGGTACACCGGTGTACCGTGCGTGCAGAGCGAGAATGTCTATAGCCGGCTACACAGGCGAGAGGGAGAGAAATCCCTCCCTCCCCTCCTGAGTGCCGGCCCGCCCCCCGCAGCTGAGGTCTGCTCGCACGAACGGACCTCAGTTGCAAGGACACAAGCATGAGACTCGGCTCTGCTGTACTGCCAGCACGAGCCGAGTCTCATGCAAGGGGATCGCAGTAGTCCCCGTGTGGCCCCGGCCTAATGGAGAAATTGTGTGGACTGATCATATAAAAGTCACCAGTATTATTGACTAATAGAAATGTCACCCATAAAGGCAGCTGTTCAGTGGGAAAAAATAGTCTGTATTGTTTATGAATTTTTAAAAAAAATGTTTTTCTAAATGCTGATGAATGCTCCTGTTTGTGGACAGCCCTCTTTATTGCTCTAGCTGATTCCTAGACAGACGGGGGCTGCCTTAGGCTGCTTTCACACATCCGTTTTTTTCAGTGCGGCTCAATCCGGCTAAAAAACCTATGCAACGGATGCGGCGAAAAAAACTGATCCGTTGCATACGTTTTTCCATGTTGCCCGACCGTTTTTTGACGGATGCGGCTTGATACTGAGCATGCGCAGTTTAAAAAAAACGCATCCGGCGGCCTGATGTGGTTTTTCCCGCAGGACGCCGCATCCGGTGTCCATAGGCTTGCATTGTAAATCGCGCCAGATCCGGCGCATTGCGTTTTTTTCGCCGCACACAAAAACGTGCCAGGCAACGTTCCATCCGGCCGCCGCATGGGCTAAATATGCCGCATCCGTCAAAAAATGGACGCAACGCAAGGCCATTCGGCACAATACGGCGCTAATGCAAGTCTATGGGGAAAAACGCAACCGGCGGCAAAAAAAAAGGTTGCGTTTTTTCTGCAAAGCGCCGTATTGTGCCGCTCAGCAAAAACCGGATGTGTGAAATCAGCCTTAGCTATTGATCGGAGCTACTCGGCCCACTCCTTTTACACGTCACTATCTTACCCTGTGTCTGAGTGGAAGTGGAGGTGCCTGGCCTAGGAGGAGGGGTGAGAGCACTATTTCTGCTAGTAGTATAATAAGATTTATAAACTGAGTGGTGCTTTTTCCTTCTGGCCTCCTTTCTTCCTGCTTTCTCTAAAGGTGGTATTCCAGATATCCCCATAATTCACCTATTGACAGGAGCGAAGTCTTCGAGCCATGGTTGGAAATACTGGGCTTGTAAAAACCATGGGAGATACAGTTACACCCAGCGCTCTCACTTGGCCATTTCCCATAGAAGGTGGAACAAGTATGCTGAGCAATGACTATGCAACTCTGGCTGTCCTGGTCTAAGAAGTCTAATAAACAAACAATTTGACCTAAGCCCTTTTCAACAATTATTTCTATTGTATATGTATGTCATCCAGGAGTTGGCGAGAAGTGTGTCCAACAAGAGAGTAGATCCAAATTTCTTTTGCTACATGCCCCATTTTCTATTTGTGGGGCAATTTGAGCCATATTCTCAGTCTTGAAAATATTGCTATGTATTCACAAAGTACGACTGTTGCAGTAAAATACAGTAAGGCTGCTTTCACACTACGTTTTTTTTTTTTTTTTTCCAAAACTTTTTATTAATTTTCCAATTTTTTATAAACATAACAAGATATTCAAGGTTACGCAAGGAAAAACATTTGTCTGACAATATGTGACATAATAGGGTGCAATGCCCCAACTTGATATTTTAAACTGATTATCTGATTGATATGGTCTCTATTAAACCAAGGCAAAAGTACTAAGAAATAACAGACGCGATACAAGTCAATTAGAGTCATTAAGCCCCTAAGCCAACCCCGAATGCTTCCAAATTTTCTGGCACGTCTTGTGGCTACCTTAGCGTCTCGTCTCCCTTTCCTCCGGAACCCACACCTCCGTGATTTTCAATTTACCCAGTTTGTCCTGGATATCATTCAGAAGGTACCATTCCGATTGTATAAAAGGTGTCATCAGATTATTTATTTCTCCCTGAGTAAATTGACTTTCAATGAAATTTCTCCATTTCCCAAAGAACTTGGGTGTCAACCTGTCTTTGTCCGTTTCCGCTTCCACTTTCTCCAGCCTCAATAAATTATGTAATTCCCCGATGACCTCTTTTATGGATGGTCCCTCCCTTTGTATCCAATGCTTTAATATGGACCGTTTGGCTATCATGGCTATGTCATGTACTATTGTATATTTCTTCTTTCCCGGCATGTCCGATCCCCCTCTTACTCCTCCCTCAAAGGAATGGAAAATCCACACCATTAGCTCTAGATTTCCAGAAATTCCCCATGTTGCCTGGACAAATAATCTAACTTGATTCCAGAACCTGTGAATTTCCTTACACTCCCATAGTCCATGTAGCATATCTGTTTTTTCTCTTTGACATTTAGGACACCGCATATCTCTTCCCGGAATGTTGAAGCCCATAATAGCCCTGTGTAAAATTCTAAATTGGGCGTCTCTCCATCTCTCATTGGTAACATGTTTCCGCATCTGTACCCATCCCTTCAATATATCCCCTACAACTTCCTGCCCTTTCAATTGTTTCCCCCACGCTGTTAGAGTACGGCTATCCTCCCCAGATATAAGCATTCCCCGAAATGTTCGGTAAATTTTGGAAACATTTACACTTGCTACATCACTTTCCATAAGCTCATCAATCAAACTCTTATTCAATTCCTTTCCAAGCTCCCCCAAATCTACAAATACTCCATGCTTCAGTTGTTCATACTGGATGATATGTGAGCTATTAAGTTCATACTTGTCAAGCACTTCCCGTCCTGTCAGCCACCTTCTCTCCTCCACATTCATGACATCCTTCATTCTCTCGACGCCCTTCTCTTTCCATCTAGTAAATAGCTTATTTTCCCGTCCCATGGGAAAGTTCGGAGATGCCCAGGGATTTAAGTACTTAGATACTTTCCATGACAGTCCCAATTTCTTTCTTACCAGTTTCCATGTTAGCATAGTGTCTCGGAATAAGATTGAGTTCCTTATATGCCCATCCGCCCTGGACAATGGGGAGTGTAAAATGGACGCCAAATCCCACGGTGATGCATACTTGGCTTCCATGCCATAGTCTGAGTGCCTGCTTGTTCCTCTCAACCAATCCAACACATGTCTCATTATACACACCAGGTTATAACCCCGAACATCCGGGAAACTAAGACCTCCTTCCTCCGTTGACTTCATCAATGTTCGTAACTTTATTCTAGGTTTCCTTCCCCGCCATATAAAATCCGCATACGCTGAGTTGAGCCTATTTACGTCCCTCAGTTTTAGCAATATCGGGATCGTCTGGAATGGGTACAACAGTCTAGGAAAGCTCATCATTTTTATCAGGTGGCACCTTGCCAGTAGTGGTAGAGGCAGACCCTTCCAACCCTTTAGTTGTGCTATAATTTTCCTAATTAGTGGGCCATAATTCATCTCGTAAATTGATTCCACCGTTCTTCCTATATGAATTCCCAGATATTTAAGTGATGTCTGTGCTATAGGAATGCCACATATACAACCATCCCTTACATTCCCCCCTTTTAGGAACAGGATCTCGCACTTTTTTTTATTCAATTTGAATCCTGAGACTAATCCAAATTTTTCAATTAGGGCTAGAGTCTGTGGCAAATCCACGCTAGGGTCCCCCATATATAGTATGACATCATCGGCAAAAAGTGCTGTCTTTATTTCAGTTCCCCTTACCTTAATCCCTTTAAAACTATTCGGGCCCTGCAATATTCTTGACAATGGTTCAATGGCCAAGTCGAATAGGAGGGGAGATAGCGGGCAACCTTGTCTTGTTCCCTTCATCAAAGGGAACACGTCTGATAAAAAACCTGGAGTGTGTACCCTAGCTCCCGAGTTAGCGTAAAGATTCCTAATGTAAAGCCTCATTTTGCCTACAATCCCTGTGGCCTCTAGTACTTTGTCCAGCCAGCTCCAATTTACATTGTCAAACGCTTTTTCTGCGTCGAGTGTAACTAGAGCGGGTCTTGTCCCCCTCTCTATCTGTTCCAATCTCACCGCATCCACCACTAGTATTGTCTTCCGGATATTAGTGACAGCATTTCTCCCTTTAATAAACCCTACCTGATGCTCTGTAATGATCCTTGGAAGAATCATGGCCAATCTATTAGCCATAATCTTAGATATTATTTTTAAATCCTGGTTTATAAGTGATATGGGTCTATAACTAGAGGGATCATCCAGGTCTTTAGTTCCCTTAGGGAGTAATTTGATATATGCTACGTTTGAGTTTTTAGGAATTTCCTCTCCTTCCAAAAATGCATTAAATACCGCAGTTAAATCTGGTGAGATCAGATCCCTCATAACCTTATAAAACTCGCTGTTAAAACCGTCGGGGCCTGGTGCCTTGTTGGTGTTAAGCTCCCCGATTGTTCTAGTCACCTCCTCAACTGTGATATCTGCATTTAGGTCACTCAGATCTTCCTCTGTTACGCTAGGCAAGTGCGCTTGTCTTAACCACTCTGCCTCGTCAGTCATGTCGTTGTTTCCTGGCCCATATAGTTTTCTATAAAAATGTCCCAGCAATTTATTAATTTCCTTAGGATCTGTGGTCACCTCCCCCCCTTTCTTTTTAGTTTGGAAATCACTGTCATTTTCCTGCTACCCCTTGCCAAATTTGCCAGCATCCTCCCCGCCTTGTTGCCAAATCTATGTAGCTCTGCTTCCCTGTGCGACCAAAATAACTGTTCCTTTTTTTTTGCCCATTCGTCGAACCCCCTTTTTGCCTCCAACCATCTGTCTTTCGTCGTGGGAGATCTATTAGCCAAATACTTTGTGTATGCTACCCGCACTGCTTCACTCTGGGCATTATAATTCTCATTGGTCTTCCTTTTGATCATGGCCGCATATCCAATCAGGCGACCCCTCAAGACCGCTTTTGCCGTTTCCCAGTATAGCACTGGGTTCCCTTTGTGTTCCTTGTTTTCCTCTGTGAATTCTCCCCACCACTCTCGTAATACCCTGTGGAAATTATCTTGTCTGAGAAGAAATGATGGAAATCTCCATATGATATCTGTACCTCTCTTGAACTGCTCTCTGATACCCAATCTCAACGGACTATGATCAGATATCACCATGTTTTCTATCACACATTCTTGTGCCCGATTAACTAGGCCTTGAGAAATCCAAAATTGATCAATACGCGACCAGCTATCATGAGGATGCGAGAAGTGTGTATATTCTCTATCATGCGGGTGAGCTAATCTCCAGATGTCCTTCAAACCCACGTCTTCTAATGTCACATCCCTATGGTCCGGCCTTCTGTCCACATCCCCTGTCCTCTCCTTCCCCCTCCTCCTGTCTTCAGCTGAGTCTGGAACTGTGTTAAAATCACCTCCTACTATGATGTTGGTCTCCCCATCTGCTAGTATGCTGGCCTTTATGCCATCATGAAATATGCTCTGTTGGGAGTTTGGACCGTAAACATTATAGATACTTAATTTACCCGCTGGACTAATGATTGTTAAATGCTGCCACCGTCCCTGGTCGTCTGCCTCGTGTGTCACTACTTCATGGCTGAGCTGTTTATGTATTAGAATCATTGTCCCCGCTTTCCTACCTTGTGCCTCTGCCCCATATACAGTACCCACCCAGTATTTCTTCATGCGGAAAAAGTCCTCCTTCCTCAAATGTGTTTCCTGTAATAATGCAATATCTGTTTTTAGTCTTTTCAGATGTCTTAGTATCATTGCTCGTTTGTTAGGAGATCTCAAGCCTTTCACATTCCATGTAGTTATTTGTACCATATTTGCCTTTGTATTTTGCTCTTACTACTTCCTCCCCTGTGGGCCCTGAACTCACAAGAGACGAGACAATTATTACCAGGTATAGAATTTGCCCCCCAGGCTTGATATATCTTTTCCCCACCTTGTATGTATAACAAATATAACAATAAACAAGTAACTGTAGAACACGTTTTCCCTTCTGGGAAATTTTTGGCTCTTTTCGCCATGCTGATGACTTCCCCTTTTCCTAGCCAAACTGTTGAGCTCCCTAGTCACCCCCCTTAGAGTATACGTTCTAGCCCCGGATTCACATGAGTCACATGAACAAGCCTTAAATAATGGCAAAAATAGTACAGTATGACAAAAACTCTATAAGGACTTCAAGTCCAACTTAGCTCTATTTTCTGGTGGTCATCCCCGCACTCAGAGCAGACAGATCCACTTCATTTACGCCTGGAAGTCGTTCCTGGACAAAGGCGAGTGAAAGTAAGAATGGAAGTGAATCTGGAAGTGGAACTGAAAGTAAGCGTGAGACTGAATATGCGAGAGAAAAAGAGTGAGACAGAGCGCGTGAGGTACTGAAAGTGAGCGTGAGACTGAAACTGAAACTGAGTATGAGAGTGAGTGTGAAACTGAAAGTAAGCGTGAAACTGAAAATGAGACTGAATATGTGAGGGAGGGAGAAAAAAAAAAAGTGTGAGACTGAGCGTGAGTGTGAGAGTGTGAGACTGAACGTTAGGAGTAAGACTGAAAGTGAAACTGATAGCAAGCGTGAAAGCAAAACTGAACTTGAGAGAGTGAAATCAAGAGAGTGAGAGAGTGCGAGAACAGGACCAGCAATATCTAGTTCAGTTCAGTTATCATGAACCATTTCCAACAGTTAGTCTCTGTGTTCCGAGCGAGGATTATTTTGTTGTTTTGGGCTCAATCTCCTTTCCTCTCTACTCTCCACCCGCGATTGCTCCTCAAAGCTTCTCCAGTCTTTCCCTGGGCCTCTTGGAGATCCTCCTCTGCTGGTCCCTTCTCCATTGTTTCCTCTTTTTTGTCCATCAGCCCGATTCTTATCTTGTTCTGCCATGAGAGTACGCTCTGCTTCTTTAAAGTCTTTGTAATATGCAAACGAGCCATTAAGATTTCTGACTTTCAGTGTGGCAGGGTATAGCAGTTGGCACTTGACTTTTTTGTTATACAGGAATGAACATACTTTGCTGAATTCTTTTCTCTTTCTGGAGACTTCTGCTGAATAATCGCCGAAAATTAGCAGTCTGTTGCCTTGGTAATGCAATGGTCGCTGTCTGTCTCTAAAGGCCCTCAGTATTTCCTCTTTATGTTTATAATCAAGATATTTGACTATCACTTGTCTAGCCCTCAGCGGGGCTTTCTTGTTTGGGTTTGGATCCTCTCCCCTATTCGCTTCTTGTTGTCTCAGTGGTCCCACTCTGTGCGCTCTTTCCACTCTGAATTTAGCCTTAATGCCCAGGGCCTGAGGTAACTCCTGTTCACATATGTTATCCAGCTGTCCCAAAGATACCGATTCTGGCAGCCCCACAATGCGCAGATTATTTCGCCTCGATCGGTTCTCTAAGTCTTCCGCTTTATCTCTCAAATAATCGTTAGATTTCACTAGAGCTGCTATTTGCTCTTGCATAGCCATTATTTTCTCCTCTGAGTCAGATATTCTCTGCTCTGTTTCTGCCAGTCTAGATGCATGTCCACTAATCTGCTTTTGCATAGCTGCTAGGGATGTTTGTATGGCTGTTTCAATGGCCACTTTAATCTCTTTTGACAGCTGTGATGTCACTTCGGCAGCCAATTTTTTATAATCAACATTGAGCTCTTGTGCATGCTTGTCTTGGCCTGCAGGTGGTGCTGGTTTCTTAGTTCTCTTATTCTGAGCTGGGGATTTTCCACCCTCCCCCATTTGTTTACAGTGTTTAGATAATGGTGTGGCCGGCAGTTTCTTGTTTGCTTTAGAAGGAATGTTACTGTTTCTGACATGCAGCTTCTGCTGGCATTTATCATGATTAGACACCTTATATTGCATGTCTAAGTGATCAGTCCGGTCTCCTGCGTCTCTGGCCACTCTTTGCTTGCTGCACTCCTCCTCCTCCTCTCTTTCTTGTTCCTCCATGTCCCCTTCCTCTATCCATTGTGTTTCTCCCTCTGCAATCCCCTGCAGCGATTTCTCTCCTGCTCCATCCTCCCCCGACCCCCCGCTCTCATCTCCTTCACTTCTCCCTCTCCTGGCTTCCATTACCACATCTTGCACTGGGGACTCTGGCTCCTCCTCCATCAGGCTTGTAGGTGCCATGTCAGTCTCCTCTTCTCCCCGCCGGCAGTCAGGATCTCTACTCCTGCAGGTCCCCTCACCACCACCAGCACTCCTCAGTAAGTACCGCTCCATAGCTGTGTGCTTCCTGCTACCAGACGTGCTGCTCTCTGCTCGCTCACTTGCCCGGGTATGCTGTTTATCGTCGGTTTCTCAGAGGGGTGTCGGGAGCTTCTCCTCTATGCTGCCTCCTCAGCCAGGACCGGAACAGGAAGTCCACACTACGTTTTTTTAACATGCGTCATGAATGTTTTTTTGCTGTAAAAGCGGATCCTGTTTTCTTTGTCGCTCCATTGGGAGACCCAGACAATTGGGTGTATAGGCTATGCCTCCGGAGGCCGCACAAAGTATTACACTAAAAGTGTAAAGCCCCTCCCCTTCTGCCTATACACCCCCCGTGCTCCCACGGGCTCCTCAGTTTTTTGCTTTGTGCGAAGGAGGCAGACATGCACGCAAGCTCCACAGCTTAGTCAGCAGCAGCTGCTGACTATGTCGGATGGAAGAAAAGAGGGCCCTTAACAGGGCCCCCAGCATGCTCCCTTCTCACCCCACTCTTGTCGGCGGTGTTGTTAAGGTTGAGGTATCCATTGCGGGTACGGAGGCTGGAGCCCACATGCTGTTTTCCTTCCCCATCCCCCTTAGGGCTCTGGGTGAAGTGGGATCCTAATCGGTCTTCAGGCACTGAGACCGTGCTCCATCCACAGCTCCTGGGGACTCTGCTGGATAGGAGCCGAGTATCGTTCAGGGACATGGCCCTGCTACTTTGAGGTACTCTGTGTCCCCGTGGGGACCGCGCACAGCAACACTCCAGCATTGCTGGGTGTGCTAGTGCACCGGGGACCGCGGCGCTGACCGCGTTTGTGCCATTACACACTGCAGCGTCGCTGAGTGTGTTAGTGTATGGGGACTGCCGCGCTGACCGCCGCTGCCATTGTTATCACTGCGGCGCGGCTGGGACTGTTAGTGCGCCGGGGACTTCCGCGGCGGCCGCGCTTATAACTCGAGTCCCCGGCTTTTGCGGCCTAGTCTCTTTTTCTTCCCGCCCCCAGCCCTGCCAGTCAGGGGAAGGGCGGGACGCTGTACAGGACGGCAGCACTGAGGGCTGGAGCATGCTTTGCATACTCCACCCCCCTCACTGTGCACAGTGGGGCACCAGTTCCCGCACTTTCTGGGTCACGCCCACGGCTCCCTCCTCTCCTCAGGACGCCGGCAGCCATTCCTGTCAGCTCCTCTGACGCTGCAGAGGGGAGACAAGCTCTGGGGGACCCAGGCAGGGATTCTGGTGGCCACACAACCGCTTTAAGCGGGCGGTAAGCAGCACCTGAGGTGCTGGCCCCACTTGTGCAGAAGTGTAATTATAGATTATATGTTTATAGGCTATACTTTACACTGTATGGTGCACGGTTGATTTCTGGCTATATACCCTATTGTGTTGCTCAGGGGAGACAACAGCATGGCGCCCACAAGAGGCAGGGGTGCCAAAACACAGGCTTACTATGCTGCCTGCGCCGCATGTACGACCTCGCTACCGGCAGGTTCCACTGACCCTCATTGTGTGCACTGCTCGGCACCTGTGGCACTTGCTCAGCCGGAGCCTCTGCTAAGGGGGGCCCAGGGGGAACCACCAGCTAACACTGTCCAGGTGACAGGGACGGAGTTTGCAGTTTTTACTGACAGACTTTCTGAGACTATGGCTAAGATTCTAGAAGCTTTGCAGTCCAGACCGGTATCTCAGACCATGGGCACTGTGGAATCATTGCCCCTTGGTTCCCCTCAGTTGGAACAACAATGTTCCCCCGGGGTGTCTCATAGATCCCAGGGTGAGGTCTCTGACACGGACCGCAGCCCCAGACCGCCTAAGCGAGCTCGCTGGGAAATCCCCTCGACCTCATCACATTGTTCAGGGTCTCAGAGGGAGGACTCTCTGTATGATGAAGCGGAGGTAGCTGATCAGGATTCTGATCCTGAGGCCGCTCTCAACCTTGATACTCCTGATGGTGACGCCATAGTGAATGATCTTATCGCGTCCATACATCAAATGTTGGATATTTCTCCCTCGGCTCCTCCAGTGGAGGAGTCAGCCTCTCAGCAGGAGAAATTCCGTTTCAGGTTCCCCAAGCGTACGAGTATGTTTCTGGATCACTCCGACTTCAGAGAGGCAGTCCAGAAACACCGAGTTTGTCCAGATAAGCGTTTTTCCAAGCGCCTTAAGGATACACGTTATCCCTTCCCCCCTGACGTGGTCAACGGCTGGACTCAGTGTCCCAAGGTGGATCCTCCAATCTCCAGACTGGCGGCTAGATCCATAGTTGCAGTTGAAGATGGGGCTTCACTCAAGGATGCCACTGACAGACAGATGGAGCTCAGGTTGAAATCCATCTATGAAGCTATCGGCGCGTCTTTTGCTCCAGCATTCGCAGCCGTATGGGCACTCCAAGCTATTGCAGCGGGTCAAGCGCAAATTGACGCACTCACACGTACGTCTGCGCCGCAAGTGGCGTCCATAACTTCTCAAACGTCGGCATTTGCGAACATTTCAGAACATCTCCGCCTCCCGAGCGAGCCGATGCTCTTCTGCAGGCGCTGGGCACTCTGAAGACAGAAGGAGTGGTGGTCCCTGTTCCTCTTCAGCAACAGGGTCACGGTTTTTACTCCAACCTGTTTGTGGTTCCAAAGAAGGACGGGTCTTTCCGTCCTGTCCTGGACCTAAAACTGCTCAACAAACACGTAAAGACCAGGCGGTTCCGGATGGAATCCCTCCGCTCCGTCATCGCCTCAATGTCCCAAGGAGATTTCCTTGCATCGATCGATATCAAAGATGCTTATCTCCACGTACCGATTGCTCCAGAGCATCAGCGCTTCCTGCGCTTCGCCATAGGAGACGAACACCTTCAGTTCGTGGCACTGCCGTTCGGCCTGGCGACAGCCCCACGGGTTTTCACCAAGGTCATGGCTGCAGTAGTTGCGGTCCTCCACTCTCAGGGTCACTCGGTGATCCCTTACTTAGACGATCTGCTGGTCAAGGCTCCCTCTCAAGAGGCATGCCAGCACAGCCTCACCGCTACTCTGGAGACTCTCCAGAGTTTCGGGTGGATCATCAATTTTCCAAAGTCAAATCTGTCACCGGCCCAATCGCTGACATATCTTGGCATGGAGTTTCATACCCTCTCAGCGATAGTGAAGCTTCCGCTGAACAAGCAGCGTTCACTACAGACGGGGGTGCAATCTCTCCTTCAAGGTCAGTCACACCCCTTGAGGCGCCTCATGCACTTCCTGGGGAAGATGGTGGCAGCAATGGAGGCAGTCCCTTTCGCGCAGTTTCACCTGCGTCCTCTTCAATGGGACATCCTACGCAAATGGGACAGGAAGCCGACGTCCCTCGACAGGAACGTCTCCCTCTCTCAGGCAACCAAAGCTTCCCTTCGGTGGTGGCTTCATCCCACTTCATTATCGAAGGGGAAATCCTTCCTACCCCCATCCTGGGCGGTGGTCACGACGGACGCGAGTCTGTCAGGGTGGGGAGCAGTTTTTCTCCACCACAGGGCTCAGGGTACGTGGACTCGGTAGGAGTCCTCACTTCAGATCAATGTTCTGGAGATCAGGGCAGTTTATCTAGCCCTAAAAGCGTTCCAGCAGTGGCTGGAAGGCAAGCAGATCCGAATTCAGTCGGACAACCCCACAGCGGTGGCTTACATCAACCACCAAGGAGGAACACGCAGTCGGCAAGCCTTCCAGGAAGTCCGGCGGATTTTGATGTGGGTGGAAGCCACGGCCTCCACCATCTCCGCAGTTCACATCCCGGGCGTGGAAAACTGGGAAGCAGATTTTCTCAGTCGCCAGGGCATGGACGCAGGGGAATGGTCCCTTCACCCGGACGTGTTTCAGGAGATCTGTTGCCGCTGGGGGATGCCGGACGTCGACCTAATGGCGTCCCGGCACAACAACAAGGTCACGGCATTCATGGCACGTTCTCACGATCACAGAGCTCTTGCGGCAGACGCCTTAGTTCAGGATTGGTCGCAGTTTCAACTCCCTTATGTGTTTCCTCCGCTGGCACTGTTGCCCAGAGTGTTACGCAAGATCAGGGCCGACTGCCGCCGCGCCATCCTCGTCGCTCCAGACTGGCCGAGGAGGTCGTGGTACCCGGATCTGTGGCATCTCACGGTCGGCCAACCGTGGGCACTACCAGACCGACCAGACTTGCTGTCTCAAGGGCCGTTTTTCCATCTGAATTCTGCGGCCCTCAACCTGACTGTGTGGCCATTGAGTCCTGGATCTTAGCGTCTTCAGGATTATCTCAAGAGGTCATTGCCACTATGAGACAGGCTAGGAAACCAACGTCCGCCAAGATCTACCACAGGACGTGGAAAATATTCCTGTCATGGTGCTCTGATCAGGGTTTTTCTCCCTGGCCATTTGCCTTGCCCACTTTTCTGTCCTTTCTTCAGTCCGGATTGGAAAAGGGTTTGTCGCTTGGCTCCCTTAAGGGACAAGTCTCTGCGCTCTCTGTGTTTTTTCAGAAGCGCTTGGCCAGACTTCCACAGGTACGCACGTTCCTGCAGGGGGTTTGTCACATCGTCCCTCCTTACAAACGTCCGTTGGAACCCTGGGATCTGAACAGGGTGCTGATGGTTCTTCAGAAACCACCGTTCGAGCCAATGAGGGATATTTCTCTCGCACGCCTTTCGCAGAAAGTGGTTTTCCTAGTAGCAGTCACTTCACTTCGGAGAGTGTCTGAGCTAGCAGCATTGTCATGCAAAGCCCCTTTTCTGGTGTTTCACCAGGACAAGGTGGTTCTGCGTCCGGTTCCGGAATTTCTACCTAAGGTGGTATCCCCCTTTCATCTCAATCAGGATATCTCCTTACCCTCTTTTTGCCCTCATCCAATTCACCAATGTGAAAAGGATTTGCACTTGTTAGATCTGGTGAGAGCACTCAGACTCTACATTTCTCGTACGGCGCCCCTGCGCCGCTCGGATGCACTCTTTGTCCTTGTCGCTGGCCAGCGTAAAGGGTCACAGGCTTCCAAATCAACCCTGGCTCGGTGGATCAAGGAACCAATTCTCGAAGCTTACCGTTCTGCTGGGCTTCCGGTTCCCTCAGGGCTGAAGGCCCATTCTACCAGAGCCGTGGGTGCGTCCTGGGCTTTGAGGCACCAGGCTACGGCTCAGCAGGTGTGTCAGGCGGCTACCTGGTCGAGCTTGCACACTTTCACGAAACACTATCAGGTGCATACCTATGCTTCGGCGGATGCCAGCCTAGGTAGGCGAGTCCTTCAGGCGGCGGTTGCCCACCTGTAGGACGGAGCCGTTACGGCTCTATTATGAGGTATTATTTACCCACCCAGGGACTGCTTTTGGACGTCCCAATTGTCTGGGTCTCCCAATGGAGCGACAAAGAAGAAGGGAATTTTGTTTACTTACCGTAAATTCCTTTTCTTCTAGCTCCAATTGGGAGCACCCAGCACCCGCCCCTGTTTTTTTGTGTACACATGTTGTTCATGTTGAATGGTTTCAGTTCTCCGATATTCCTTCGGATTGAAGTTACTTTAAACCAGTTTATAATTTTTTCCTCCTTCTTGCTTTTGCACCAAAACTGAGGAGCCCGTGGGAGCACGGGGGGTGTATAGGCAGAAGGGGAGGGGCTTTACACTTTTAGTGTAATACTTTGTGCGGCCTCCGGAGGCATAGCCTATACACCCAATTGTCTGGGTCTCCCAATTGGAGCTAGAAGAAAAGGAATTTACGGTAAGTAAACAAAATTCCCTTCTTTTACAAAGAAAAACGCATGCAAACGCAAGTGTTATTTTGCAGGATCCTGTCACTTGAAGTTTATGGGCAGGCATTGGAGTCATGTGATCGGGAGTGAGGGGAACTGAACGTGACAGACTGAAAGCCGGCATCTGACAGCTGCAGAGGCTCGTAACCAAGGTAAACATCGGGTAACTTGCTTGGATACCCAATATTTACCTTGGTTGCGAGCGTCTGCAGCTGCTAGGACCCGGGCTCCCTGCACACGTAACCAAGGTAAACATCGGGTATCCAAGCAAGTTACCTGATGTTTACCTTGTTACGAGCCTCCGCAGCTCTCAAGCGGGGGAGAGAGGGACTGATCACGGCAGGCTGGTTTCTGGGCATGCTCAGTAGAGCAAGCAGGATCCTGTCTATCAGCATGCCAGCGTTCACTAGCGTTTTTGAAAAAAGTTAAAAAACGGCAAGTCGCTGTATTCAAACTATAATGCACGCAAACACAGGTGAACGCATGTTGACACGAGTCCATGGCAAATGCATTGAAATGAAAACGCATTTGCACTGGATCCGTTTTTGTGTTAAAAAAACATTCAGGACGCATACTAAAAAAACAGTGTGAAAGCAGCCTAAGGCTGGTTTCACACTACGTCTTTTTAACATCCGTTGAAAACGTTATTTTAGCGGAAGTACGGATCCAGTGCAAATGCGTTTTCATTTCAATGCATTTGCAATGGACTCGCGTCCACCTGCGTTCACCTGCGTTTGCGTGCGTTATAGTGCGGATCCGGTGACTTGCAGTTTTTTTAACATGTTTCAAAAACGCTACTTGTAGCGTTTTTGAGCTGCGTCAAAATACTGCAAGTCACCGGATCCGCACTATAACGCACGCGAACGCAGGTGAACGCTGGCGTGCTGATAGACAGGATCCTGCTTTTGTACTGAGCATGCCCAGAACCAGTCTCGCGTGATCTGTCTCTCTCTCCTCCTCCCTCCCTCACCCTCTCTCTCTCTATCTGTCTTTCCCCCTTCCTCCCTCCCTCCCTCTCCCCCACCTGAGAGCTGCGGACACTCGTAACCAAGGTAAATATCGCGTAACCACTTCTCTTAGTTACCCGATGTTTACGTTGGTTACGCGTGCAGGCAGCCCTGCTCCTAGCAGCTGCAGACACTCGTAACCAAGATAAATATCGGGTATCCAAGGCCGATGTTTACCTTGGTTACCAGCGTCTGCAGCTGTCAGAAGCCGGCTCCCAGTCTAGTTCCCCTCACTCCCGATCACATGACTCCAATGCCCGCCCCTAAACATCCAGTGCAGGATCCTGCAAAATAACATATGCGTTTGCATACGTTATTTGCTGTAAAAGCAGGATCCGTACTTCCGCTAAAAAAACGTTTTCAACGGATGTTAAAAAGACGTAGTGTGAAACCAGCCTAATCTGTATTCAACAGAAGTCCTTGTTTGTTTATACAACTTGTGCAAACTGTGCAATAAGGACCCCATTAAATTCTAAAAGGATCTATTATAGGTTCTGTGTTAACCCTCAGGCTGATTGCAGCCTTACAAGTTGATGATGTTGCTGAAATATTTCTGTGATCACTCAGGGGATATTAGGGGGGCTCCTAAAAAGAGGGAATTGTCAGTGGGAGAGATCTATGGGATATTGAATGATCTACAATGTATTGCTTTCAGCACACCGTGTTCTTTAAATCTTAGTGTTCTTTTGGAATCACGACGGAAGTCGAAGAAGATAACGGCAAGAGGAATATTTGCTGGTGCCCGGGTAGTGCGAGGAGTTGATTGGCAGTGGGAGGACCAAGATGGTGGCAATGGCAGAAGAGGCAAGGTATGCTGTCTTATATCATTGCTCGAAGGTGCTGTTACCATTGTATTCCTGAACCTCCGGATTATTTCCCGACATATACCTGTGATGTACGTCATAGTAAAGCCACATATGTTCTCTATTAATCACATTGTAAAAATTAAAATGTTTACCACATAGTGTATCCCTTTCTGTTGTGCCCACTGGTGCTGTGCTGGTTCATATAACCCCAATGGAGGACAAAGAGCGAATGTGAACTGTTGCTACAATTAACATACCTGATGCATGCACGGTCAGTGGAATGATAAACACCCGTATTATACATTGTATGAGCTAGTCTTTCATACGGGGCAGGTGTAGTTTTGCAATTGTGAAATTGGTGGTTAGGATTTTTCATATTTTCACAATGTATCAAAGCAGATGTGAATTTTAGGGCAGGTATTTCTGGTTTTTGGCATGACTTCATACCTTTTTACTTGCTGTTTTGATACATTCTTCATGCAGTAATATTACATTTGTTCATGAAACTTGGCAGTAGTGTATAAATGTGAAACATTTGTGTTGGATCATTTCCTTGTTGTGAGCCTCTTGAATCCGTATTGATTGTATTAGCTAGCATACATGTTGGTGCAATATTGTATTTATTTTTTTGCCATCATTGCCTTGACCAGCAGGAAAGGATTTAGAGAGCGTTACAGATTATCTGGGCTGTGCCTGCCAGTTTCCATCAGTAGGGCAGTGTTCAGCAACCCCTAATCCGAGTTGCAGTTTTTGACCATTCATAGGCCTTTAAATTGCTTTGGGGCCCACTATGGATTTCAGAGCCGTCTTTAGCTCTGCTGACCAACGAAAATGTGTTTGTTCAATGTATCTTGTTCTGATATCCCCAGCATGCACCTACTATTAAAGAAGTCCACTTCTTTAAAATTGGTGGGCTATCCTTAGGATAGGTCATCAATGTCTGATCAGCTGGGGTCCATCACCCGGCACCACCGTTTATCAGAGGTTCTAGTGGCGGAAACAGGCAGCCAGAAATGCTCCTTTCCAAAGCTGTCCCGTCTTTCAATAACGGCCGGGTAACTGAACATTCACCTCCTATTAATTTGAATGGAGGCGGATGTGGAGTACCCAGCTGCAGCCATTATCAGAAGACAAAACTGAACATTTCCGGCCACAGGCTGCTGCAATTGCTGTCACGGAGATCAGCTGATTGGCGGGGTTGTGAAGTGTCGGACCCCAGCTAATCAGACATTGATGACCTATCATACGGATGCGCCATCAATGACTATGTGGACATAAAAATAAAGAAAAGTTATAGTTGACGGAAGAAGGTTAGGAAAAACAAAAGCGCTAAAACGGAAAATCAAAAGGTCATGAAGGTGTTACAGGAACTTTAGGGCTGCTTCTGATTTTTAAAGGAGTTGTCCGACATTATCTTTAAAAACAATTTTGGACCTTATCTGTACTGTATTGTCATATAAAATACCCCAAAATTATTTCTTTTCTTCAGCGCTCTATTGGGAGACCCAGACGATTGATTGGGGTATAGCTACTGCCCTCCGGAGGCCACACAAAGCACTACACTAAAAAGTGCAAGGCCCCTCCCCTTCTGGCTATACCCCCCCGTGGTATCACGGGTTCTCCAGTTTTCAAGCTTTGTGCGAAGGAGGTCAGACATCCACGCATAGCTCCACAGATTTTAGTCAGCAGTAGCTGCTGACTATTTCGGATGGAAGAAAAGAGGGCCCATATAGGGCCCCCAGCATGCTCCCTTCTCACCCGTGGATGGTGTTGTAAGGTTGAGGTACCTATTGCTGGTACAGGGGCTGGAGCCCCACATGCTGTTTTCCTTCCACATCCCCTTGTAGGGCTCTGTGGAAGTGGGATCCTGCCGGCCTCTAAGCTCTGACGCCGGGCTCCATCCACAGACCCATAGCACCTGATGGATATGGAGCAGGAGTACAATCAGGGACAAGGCCCTGCATCATACAGGTACTCTGTGTCCCCGGCAGGCACAGACACACTCCGGGCTGGCTGGGTGTTGTAGTGCGCCGGGGACCGTAACGTTGGAGTTAGTGTTCCTACAGTTTACTGGGGGACTTTGTGTTGTGGGAACGCAGCGCCGACCCCCACTGGACCGGGCGGCGCTGCTGTGACTTGTGGTGCGCCGGGGACACGCCGACCGCGCTTTTACGGCGGCGGCGTTTATAAATCCAGTCCCCGGCTTTTGCGGCCTAGCTCCGCTTCGTTCCCGCCCCCACCCTGTCAATCAGGGTAGGGGAGAGACGCTGTTTCGCAGCAGCGACGAGGGCTGGAGCCTGATTTACATGCTCCAGCCCTCTCACTAGGCACAGAGGGAAGCAGGCTTCCCGCTCTTAGTCAGGAACGCCCAGGGCCCGCCCCCCCTCCTCTCCCAGGACGCCGGCAGCCATTACATGCAGTCTGGCTAGAGGAAGGACGCAAGGCTCTGGGAGACCTGGACTAGGGGGCTTTTGGAGACCACACACCCGCTCTTAAGCGGGCGGTAAGCGGCATTTCAGCTGGCCCCTCTAGTGCCTCAGTGTGTATTGGTGTACTGTGTCACCAGATATATATATTTATTTATTTCTTGCACTGTGAGGTCGCTTCCTGGCTGGATACCCCAGATCGCTCTGAGGAGGCAGCAACATGTCATCCACAAAACGCAAGGCTGCCAAGGCTAGGGCTGTGTACACTGCGTGTGCTGCATGTGGGGCTGCTCTACCAGCAGGTTCCAAAGACCCCCATTGTGTGCAATGCTCAGATCCGGTGCTGCTTCGCCAGCCGGAGTCCGGAGGGGTAGTGACCCAGGCTGAGACGCTTGTAAGTCCTGCCCCGGTGTCAGGGACAGACTTTGCAGTTTTTGCTGATGGAATGTCTGTGACTATGGCAAAAATCCTTGAAACTTTGCAATCCATGACTGGGGCTCAGTCTATGGACACGGCGAGGTCTCTGTCCTCTAATCCCCCTCAGTTGGAATTAATCCAGACTACAAGGGGGTCCCCGGCTTCTCAGGCTGAGTATTAGGACTCAGATGATAGCCCCAGCCACCCTAAGCGAGCTCGCTGGGAAAGACCCTCAACGTCATCACACTGCTCAGGGTCTCAGCGCAATCAGTCGCCCTGTGATGCGTCTGAAGAGAGTGATCAGGAGTCTTATCCTGGAACCCCTCTCAATCTGGATACCCCGGATGGGGACGCCATGGTAAACGATCTTATCTCAGCCATCAATAGACTGTTGGATATTTCTCCCCCAGCTCCTTCTGCAGAGGAGGCAGCTGCAGAGCAGGAGAAGTTTCGTTTCCTCTATCCCAAGCGTAAATTGAGTGCTTTCTTGGATCACTCTGACTTCAGAGAGTCAATCCAGAAACACGACGCTCATCCAGAAAGGCGTTTCTCTAAACGTTCTAAGGATACACGTTTTCCTTTCCCCCCTGATGTGGTCAAGCGCTGGACCCAGTGTCCAAAAGTAGACCCCCCGATTTCCAAACTTGCAGCTAGATCCATAGTTGCAGTGGAGGATGGCGCTTCACTTAAGGATGCCAATGACAGACAGATGGACCTTTGGTTGAAATCTGTCTATGAAGCTATCGGCGCGTCGTTTGCTCCAGCATTCGCAGCCGTATGGGCACTCCAAGCTATTTCAGCTGGTTTAGCAAAAGTGGATGCTATCATACATCCAGCGGCGCCGCAAGTGGCGTTCCTTACCTCGCAGATGTCTGCGTTTGCGTCTTACGCTATCAATGCGGTCCTAGAATCTACCAGCCGCACCTCAATGGCGTCCGCCAATTCGGTAGTTTTGCGCAGAGCCTTGTGGTTAAAGGACTGGAAAGCAGATGCTGGTTCCAAAAAATGTTTAACCAGCTTGCCTTTATCTAGAGATAGACTGTTTGGCGAGCCATTGGCTGACATCATTAAACAGTCCAAGGGTAAAGACTCTTCCTTACCCCAGCCCAGATCAAGCAAACCTCAGCAGAAAAAATGGCAGCAGAGGTTTCAGTCCTTTCGAGGTTCGGGCAAGACACAATTCTCCTCGTCCAAAGGGACTCAGAGGACGCAAAGAGTCTCAGATTCCTGGCGGGCTCACGCACGCCCCAAGAAAGCAAATGGAGGAACCGCTTCCAAAGCGGCTACCTCATGACTTCCAGCCCCCCCCCTCCGCATCTCCGGTTGGGGGCAGGCTCTCCCGCTTTTCCGACATTTGGATGTCACAGGTCAAAGACCGGTGGGTGACAAACATTTTGTCTCGCGGGTACAGAATCGAGTTCAGTTCTCGTCCTCCAGCTCGGTTCTTCAGAACCTCCCCACACCCAGACCGAGCAGATGCCCTGCTGCAGGCGGTGGACTCCCTAAGAGCGGAAGGAGTAGTGGTTCCTGTACCGCCTCAGGAACAAGGGCGAGGGTTTTACTCCAATCTCTTTGTGGTTCCAAAAAAGGACGGCTCGTTCCGTCCTGTTCTGGATCTAAAGCTGCTCAACAAACATGTGCACGCCAGACGGTTCCGGATGGAAACCCTCCGCTCTGTCGTTGCCTCAATGTCTCAAGGAGACTTCCTTGCCTCAATAGACATCAAAGATGCTTATCTCCACGTGCCAATTGCTACAGAACATCAACGTTTTCTACGTTTTGTGATAGGAAACGATCATCTTCAGTTCGTAGCTCTGCCATTCGGTCTGGCGACAGCCCCCCGGGTCTTCACCAAGGTCATGGCGGCGGTGGTAGCAGTCTTGCACTCTCAGGGACACTCGGTGATCCCTTACCTAGACGATCTACTTGTCAAGGCACCCTCTCAAGAGGCATGCCAACTCAGTCTACATGCTACGCTGGAGACTCTACAGACGTTCGGATGGATCATCAACTTTCCAAAGTCGAATCTGTCACCGTCACAGTCGCTAACGTATCTTGGCATGGAGTTTCATACTCGAGCAGCGAGAGTGAAGCTTCCGCTGAACAAGCAGCGGTCCAGACAGACAGGGGTGCAATCCCTCCTTCAAGGCCAGTCGCACCCCTTACGGCGCCTCATGCACTTCCTCGGGAAGATGGTGGCAGCCATGGAAGCAGTTCCCTTTGCGCAGTTTCATCTGCGCCCACTTCAATGGGACATTCTCCGCCAATGGGACGGGAAGTCAACGTCCCTGGACAGGAAAGTCTCTCTTTCCCAGACGGCCAAGGACTCTCTACAATGGTGGCTCCTTCCCACCTCATTGTCTCAGGGAAGATCCTTCCTGCCCCCATCCTGGGCAGTGGTCACGACAGATGCGAGTCTGTCAGGGTGGGGAGCAGTGTTTCTCCACCACAGGGCCCAGGGGACGTGGACTCCGCAGGAGTCCACCCTTCAGATCAATGTTCTGGAAATCAGGGCAGTGTATCTTGCCCTACTGGCCTTCCAACAGTGGCTGGAAGGAAAGCAGATCCGAATCCAGTCGGACAACTCCACAGCGGTGGCATACATCAACCACCAAGGAGGGACGCGCAGTCGGCAAGCATTCCAAGAAGTCCGGCGCATTCTAATGTGGGTGGAGGACACAGCATCCACCATATCCGCGGTTCACATCCCAGGCGTAGAAAATTAGGAAGCAGACTTCCTCAGTCGCCAGGGCATGGACGCAGGGGAGTGGTCCCTTCACCCGGACGTGTTTCAGGAAATCTGTCGCCGATGGGGAGTGCCGGACGTCGACCTAATGGCGTCCCGGCACAACAACAAGGTCCCGGCATTCATGGCGAGGTCGTGCGATCAAAGAGCTCTGGCGGCAGACGCATTAGTTCAAGATTGGTCGCAGTTCCGGCTCCCATACGTCTTCCCACCTCTGGCACTCTTGCCCAGAGTGTTACGCAAGATCAGATCCGATTGCAGCCGCGTCATACTCGTCGCCCCAGACTGGCCGAGGAGATCGTGGTATCCGGATCTGTGGCATCTCACGGTCGGTCGACCGTGGTCACTGCCAGACCGACCAGACTTACTGTCCCAAGGGCCGTTTTTCCATCAGAATTCTGCGGCCCTGAACCTGACTGTGTGGCCATTGAGTCCTGGATCCTAGCCTCCGCAGGATTATCTCAAGGAGTCGTAGCCACAATGAGACAAGCTAGGAAGTCAACGTCTGCTAAGATCTACCACAGAACGTGGAAGATTTTCTTATCTTGGTGCTCTGCACAGAGAGTATCCCCTTGGGCCATTTGCATTGCCCACCTTTCTTTCCTTCCTGCAATCGGGGTTGGAAAAGGGCTTGTCGCTCAGCTCCCTTAAAGGGCAAGTCTCGGCACTATCTGTGTTTTTTCAGAAGCGTCTAGCACGTCTTCCTAAGGTGCGCACGTTCCTACAGGGGGTCTGTCATATTGTGCCCCCGTACAAGCGGCCGTTAGATCCATGGGATCTGAACAGAGTACTAGTTGCTCTGCAAAAGCCGCCCTTCGAGCCTCTAAAGGACGTTTCCTTTTCTCGCCTGTCACAGAAAGTGGCGTTTCTCGTAGCGATCACATCGCTTCGGCGTGTGTCTGAGCTGGCAGCTCTGTCATCCAAGGCTCCCTTCCTGGTGTTCCACCAGGACAAGGTAGTGCTGCGCCCCATTCCGGAGTTTCTCCCTAAGGTCGTATCCTCGTTTCATCTTAATCAGGATATATCCTTGCCTTCCTTTTGTCCTCAGCCGGTTCACCGGTATGAGAAAGACTTACGTTTGCTAGATCTGGTGAGAGCACTCAGAATCTATATTTCTCGCACGGCGCCTATCCGCCGTTCAGATGCACTTTTTGTCCTTGTCGCTGGCCAGCGCAAGGGGTCGCAGGCTTCTAAAGCCACCCTGGCTCGATGGATCAAAGAACCAATTCTGGAAGCCTACCGTTCTGCTGGGCTTCCGGTTCCTTCAGGGCTGAAAGCCCACTCAACCAGAGCTGTGGGTGCGTCCTGGGCTTTGCGACACCAGGCTTCGGCTCAACAGGTGTGCCAGGCAGCTACCTGGTCGAGTCTGCACACTTTCACCAAACATTATCAGGTGCATACCTATGCTTCGGCGGATGCCAGCTTAGGTAGAAGAGTCCTGCAGGCGGCAGTGACATCCCCGTAGGGGAGGGCTGTTTTGCAGCTCTAACATGAGGTATCTCTTTACCCACCCAGGGACAGCTTTTGGACGTCCCAATCGTCTGGGTCTCCCAATAGAGCGCTGAAGAAGAAGGGAATTTTGTTACTTACCGTAAATTCCTTTTCTTCTAGCTCTTATTGGGAGACCCAGCACCCGCCCTGTTGTCCTTCGGGATTTTTTTGTTGTTTGCGGGTACACATGTTGTTCATGTTGAACGGTTTTTTCAGTTCTCCGACGTTATTCGGAGTTAATTTGTTTAAACCAGTTATTGGCTTCCTCCTTCTTGCTTTGGCACTAAAACTGGAGAACCCGTGATACCACGGGGGGGTATAGCCAGAAGGGGAGGGGCCTTGCACTTTTTAGTGTAGTGCTTTGTGTGGCCTCCGGAGGGCAGTAGCTATACCCCAATCAATCGTCTGGGTCTCCCAATAAGAGCTAGAAGAAAAGGAATTTACGGTAAGTAACAAAATTCCCTTCTTTGTTTTCTAACTTTTGTTTCTTGAAGTATCCCTTACTTTATTTACATGCAGCTCAACCAAACATGAAATCTTCCTATGCCAAACCTCACAGTCAGAGCTTGCACAACCCGGTCTCACTGTCCAGACCCGCCCTCTGCACACTCATTGGCTGTCAGTATTCTGCCCAGCACTGAACTCTCATCGGTCCAGCAAAGATGGGCGCATTACTATATTAATATATAAGCAGAGGTGGAGTGGGGGGTTGTGAGGACCTGTTGATTGTATTTTCCCTTTAACCCCTGATTAGTGCTTGCAAAATGTCAGAAGCGCATGAAAAGATGGTGGATTGTCGTCTTGCTCTTGCAGCCATACTCTAATAAGACATACAAAGTGTCCATGTGGATAGATTGTTATCCTTCTGCATAATAATAGCTGGTGTTCCCTTGTACTGTGTGAGCGGCAGCACACTTCGTCCAGTCTGCTGGGTGTAGTCAGTGATCACACAGAGGGGTGCAGAGCACGGTGCCACAACTAGAAATTTAAAGCTTTGAAAATTGGAAAAATCCTTTGAGCTAAAATATCACTCTTCACGTTTATATAATTTTTTCTGCATGTCTGTCACGATTTCATCTGATCGGTTTACATCATCTTGTTATTTAATCTCATTTTAGGTAACTGAGATCCAGGACTGGAGCGCATCAAGCCCACACAGTGCTGCCTATGTCCTTTGGGACAATGGAGCTAAGAACCTTTACAGAGTTGGATTTGAAGGCATGGTAAGTACAGTAATTAAGAAAGGACAATTCCTTCAAGAATTCAGCGGTGGCAGAAGCAGAGAGTGTCTTCTATTAAATCTTTTGTTGCACGCACATGCCGTCCTGGGCGACTTAGTGACACTCTTTTGTGCTACTTCTCCCGCTGAGATGCATTTACAATATGGTGGCATTTGTGCACATTGGTGTAGTTTGACCCTTCCAGCTGTTCCAGTGTTGCCTTTGATCTAATTACAGCCCTCCATTGTTACAGCTACATATTTTACTTGGAGGAAAAGCACACTTCCTTTTAATGCATTCAGACGTTAGACTCTGACCATCAGTTCTCTTATTGTTATACGTTCCTCCCTCCCCCCACCCCCTGAGTTTGTCGCCAGTCTTTCTAATTCTACAATGCCGTTGTTTCCTTTTAATTTTTTATATTGTAACAGAATTGCATCACGGCATTTAATTTTTCTTCTCAATCCTTGGTGAAACATGTTAGCATTTAATGAATGGATCCTAAGTGCATGTTTTTCTAAATAAATAAACAAGTTTATGCACAAGATTGTACTGAATAAGTAAGACTTTGTCCAATCCATCACACAGTGGATACCAGTTATCCCAGGTGGGCAACATGATCTTATGAGGTACTTTGGGTTCCTCAAAGGTGTCTGTGATTTTTGACAGGCTAAAACCTAATATAGCGGATTAAGTCCTTCATGCCTTCTTTTTTTTTTATTTTTGTTTTTAGCGTTTTAAATGCTTAAAAACACTATGAATTTTAAGCGTTTATTTTTTTTTTATTTAGTTAGACGTAGGTTTCGCAGTATTTTTATAATTTTTTTTTTTAGAAAAACACATACAACTTTCTACTAATGATGTATCAGCAGTGTACCAAATACAACAAATACGATGAGGTTGGCGATTACATATCAAAGAGGAATAGTGTGAACATAATCTATTAAGTAGTGGGAAAGACGGTCCAGATGGGCCATACCTTTTGAAAGATCTTTAATGTATTATTATGAATGACCAGCATCTGTTCTTATTCATAATTTACATTAAAGGGTGCATATCATTTCAGGTGACTTTTTAGAAAAAGCAGTCATATGTGTTCATAGGAATAACACTATTTCTGGTCATTAATTCACTTGTATCCTACATTTTTCACCAGTTTTACTCTCCACAGATAGTCTTCAATTTTTATTTGTCTCTGCTAGTGGATGTTGACTAGTGTTTGTGATGTCTCCCATACACAACACAGACATGAGGGATTCCTGTGTAGCACATATTCAGAAGCAGCAGCATGGACAATAATATAGAGCAGTATTGAGAAGTGTAGCTGTGAATTCGGCACTGGGGTGAGATAAGCATTTACTACCGTTTCCCCGAAAATAAGACCTTCCCCGAAAATAAGACCTAGCAGGATTTTTCAGGGATGCTTAAATATAAGACATCCCGTCAAAATAAGACCTAGTTGCGGTCAATAATGAAGTGTCATGCAGTGGTGAAAAAGTTAAAGACCCTGCAGGACACTTCAATTTAGACAGCGGAGACCCTCTAAAGAGAGAAAAAAGAAGAGAGAAGACCCCGATCATACACGCCGGACTAGGTGAGCGCATCAAGGTCCTGCAGCGGAACACACACACACACACACACACACACACACACACACACACACACACACACACACACACACACACACACACACTCACTCACCACATCCAGCGATATCGCTTGCTTCTCGTTGACGATACTGTGCAGTGCAGTGATCTTCCAGGACCTACCGGAGGATCACATGGCCGGAAGCACGTGATATCTCCGGATGTTGTGAGTGTGTGCGCGCATAGGGCCGATTTTGTGAGTATGTGTAAGTGTATGCAATAGGATGTGTGAGTGTGTGAATATATGTGATCGGATCTGTGAGTGTCGGCAGGAGGCAGAGGAGGACGGCGTGCAGCCCAGCTGCTGGGAAGTGCCCACTGGAGAGCACAGCGAGGAATGATTGTGTGTGTGTGTGTGTGTGTGTGTGTGTCCTATGCTAGTGTCAGCTAGACGCAGGGGAGGCGTGCAGCACACCTGCTGGGAGATCACAGAGGGCTGGTAAGTATGACGATCCTGGGAAGGGGGGTCTGCTTATTGTGGGGGGGGGTAAACTTATCCCCAACCATGTCTCCTCAAGAATAAGACACCCCCTGAAAATAAGACCTAGTGCTTTTTTCAGGGCAAAAAAAAAATATAAGACCGTGCCTTATTTTCGGGGAAACGGGGTATGAGGAAACAGTAAGCCTTGCTGCTTCTCCCTCCATAGAATTTGACACTTCAGAGCTGGTCGTCAGACATGGGCAAGATTTACCAGTTTTTCAGAGTGAAGAATGGGTTCAGGAAACAGTGGGGAGAAGAAAAAGGGACTAATAAATAGGGAAAGAAACATATTTAATGCATATCTTCCATAAGGGAGACACTGAAAAAAATATATAAAATTGAATAAAAAAAATATACTTTATTATAAAGATGAATAAAATAATTGCTACATGGTGTGCTTACAGCAGGAAAGGATCCATTGTTGTCTTTGCTTTATTTATCTTTTCAATAACGTATGTACATTTTTCATTAAATTTTGCATGACTGTCATTTTTTCATTGTCTCTCCCTCCTAATTCCTGATTAGTCCATTGGCAACACATGTCCTATATAATAGATACACAAACCTGTATGTTTCATTCATCTGGGCACATCGTGGTATCCATATAGGATTATTTTGTTCCTTCAAACACTTTTATATCTTCAATAAGATGAATTACAATGTTTCTTACTATCACTTTTGCCACTTATTTATGAAAATTTGTTAAAACAAGAGTGATAATCTAACACTGAATAATATCAGACAATTGAAGTGTGATGTAGGATTTTAGTAATTTGGGTATTGGTGCCAATTTAAAACATAAACAAAGCCAAGCAGATATTGCCTGCCCCCTGACGCTTGGCAGTGTAATTTCTCTTGTGCACAGAAGCCCTGAGCGAGGATAGTGGCAACCAGAAAACACTCGGGCAACAAGGGAGTTCTTCTAAAAAAAACTTCACCTTTATTCAGACCAGATTAAAATCCACATATGAGACCTTTGGGTATGGCCTGCAAACGCGTTTCAGACTCAGTTAATCCTTATTACTCATTTGGGTTTTAGGCTATGTGTCCACGTGTGCATATTGCATGCAGTTATGCTGCGTTCTGCACCTCAGCGCAACTGCATGCGTCCTGCGTCCCCAGCACAATCTATGAAGATTGTGCATAATCCATGCACACGTTGCGTTTTAGAACGCAGCGATTTGCATGCTGCCAACTCGCTGCGTTCTAAAAAGCAACATGGCACTTATTCCGTGCGCTTTGGATGCAGCCCCCGCTCTATCTATGGTGGGGGCTGCATCCAGAGCGCATGAAATCGGCTTTTCACTGCATTCATTACGCAGTGTTTCTGCAGCGATTTGAAGCGCACGTGTGCTGTTCAAATCGCTGCAGAAATTTCTGCAGGGACACAAAGCAACGTGGGCACATAGCCTTAAAATGTTTGGTTTGAACCTAAATGTTTTATGAACAACCCCCTGGACAGTTTGTTTTTCCATTAATTTATATTATTACATCTTACTGTGCCTTTTTTTTTTTTTTTTACTAGCATTTAACAAATGTAAAAGAAATTAATGCCACAAACCAAAAGATACACTTGGTATATAATTATAATATGTATATGAGGTATATAATTTGTATATGTGGTATATAATAAACAATGCATTTTATGTGTTACAATATAGTTTAATATAATATTTGGCTGCAGCATTTCTAGCCAAAACAAAGCCACAAGAAAATGTGGTGTACGAAACAAGCCTAAAGGCTGCTTTACACGCTTTGATTTATCTGGCGATATGTCGTCGGGGTCACGGATTCCGTGACGCACATCCGGCATTGTTAGCGACGTCGTTGCGTGTGACACCTACGAGCGACTCCGAACGATCGCAAATAGGTTGAAAATCGTTGATCGTTGACACGCCGTTCAGTTTCAAAATATTGTTCGTCGTTTGGATCGCAGCAGACATATTGCTACGTTTGACACCCTGCCAACGATGAACAGCATCCACATGACCGCCTTGGTCAAACAATATATCGCTGTTGCGTCGTTGGTGAGATGTGTACATGTGACCGCTAATAAACGACCTATGTGTGATCTCGGCAAATCGTATCAACGATCTGGGCGTGTCACGTCGTTTAAGAGATCGTCAGATAAATCGCAACGTGTAAAGCGGCCTTAAGGCTATGATATTGTTTGGCTGCTGACATGTTCCCAAGGGCATTGGATTATATTCGGATACATTTGTATGTTTGATTATTACTTATACACCCAGTACATACCAGTAGGAAAGTACAGGAGAAGTGAACTTTGTAATTACTGTTTGCATTGCGTCTATGTATGGACACCTTTGCAGGTGTATGGACAGACTACAGAGGGTGAGGAGGGTCTAAGAAGTGGTCTAAGTGGCTCCATCCCCCCTGCTTCTCTTAGCAGGCCTATTGCTGAGCTGAGGTGGTGAATGATTGGCATGAACAGGAGCTGCCAGTATTTGTAGCCATCAGCAAGCTTCTTATGTGGCATCTGTGGAGAGATTAGTCAATGTCAAGCGCCCTATTATGTCTGGTGTATTACTTTACAGCACTTTACCATAAGGCCATGAATGCAACATACAAATACTAACCTGTAAGTTTGTGTCCAAAAATCACTACTGAAAATATCTGTTCATATGTTTCACCAGGTTTAAAATCAAATTAAAGCACCACTCCATCGTTTTTTGTTTTTTTTTTATTTCACTGCTGGAGTGGTGCTTTAAATGGAAGTCCCCCGACCCCTGTCTTATACTCACTCATCGGTTTCCAGCATCGCTACTGTTGGTCTGGAGCCATTTGTGACCTGCTGGCAGCTCCGATGTTTAGTGGAGTGTGCTGGAGGTCACAAATCAATGCAACTCTGAGAGCCTTACTCTGGCCTTTTTCTGCCTCACATAGACTTGGATTGAAAACTTGTGATGTAACTTCTGACTTCTGGCCAGTCAGAAGTACGGGCACCAAATGGTACCACAGTTAAGAGGGTGAAAACGCCGGAGAGTGATTGTAACGCTAGAGGCAGGGGATTTAGATTTAAGATGCCACTCCAGTGCTGAGAAACAGTGCTGGAATAGTGCTTTAAGTGCATGAAATGGTTAAAAAGGTGCTCCTGTATTGATCCTCCCAGGAAGTAGAATTGGGAGCAGTCCATGACTGTAACTGCAGCCGTCTCCATGCTGTATAAGGCTATATGCACACACTGCAGTTTTGATGCGTTTTGGGGTGCAGTTTTGTCACAAATCTGATTGCCTATCCTTATGCTGGCATATTAACCCCTTCACAACCCATGACGGATATATCCGTCATGGATCGTGGGAAGTTAATCCCGGCCCCCTGCCACGGGCAGGTCGCGGCGATCCGCGTACATATCAGCTGACAGGTGCGCCTGCAAGTTAAATGTGGAATCGCTTCCACCTGCAACTTTCAACCCCTTACATCTCGCTGCCAAAGTCTGTCAGCGAGATGTATATGCACGCGGCCATTACTTTTACTTACTGCCGCCCCCACCAGAAGTCACGTGCGTGATCACATGACTTTCGGTGGCTGCCATGGTAGCACAGGGTCATGTGATGATGCCTGTAGCGATCATGAGTCACTTTCGGTTTCACTCGGCCCGGAGCCGACTGAAGCAGAAAGTGAGCATATCTGCTGTTTACAGCTGTGTAGCTGTGATCAGCAGATAGGGCAGAGCGATCGGATTGCTGATCGCTATAGCATGGGTAGACTGGAGTACGGCACCAATGGATCATACTTTGAGAGTAGCTAGGTATTAAGTAGCTCCCCCTTTGAGATCCTTTCATCACCAGGAAATCGAACAAAAGAGATACCGGTGAGATTTTTCCATTTATTTGCCTTACACAAGAGGGCTTCTTGGAGCCTCTGCAGTTTTCATTATGTAGGAGGCTTTTGGTGTCTTTTCCGATACAGGTTAGCTGACGCTCTGGTTTCTGTTAACCTTCTTCAGTATCTGATTATCACTATATGTGTAAATTGTCTGTGAATTTCTCCTGTTTTTAAAGTAAATATTAAAAGTTATATTTTATTCATTACCCTGCTAATTTTCCTAGCTGATCGCTATAGCCCC
This sequence comes from Anomaloglossus baeobatrachus, assembly GCF_048569485.1. NCBI lineage: Eukaryota > Metazoa > Chordata > Amphibia > Anura > Aromobatidae > Anomaloglossus > Anomaloglossus baeobatrachus. The sequence continues at coordinate 165,201,556 of NC_134358.1, read as the reverse complement.
ATAGGGGAACTAGTAAAATAAAACAAAGTAAAGTTTTTAAAAATAAAAAAAACCCCCTAAGTTCAAATCACCCCATTGAAAGTGAAAGAGTTAAAAAAAATAAAAAATATACACATATTTGGTATTGCTGCGTTCAGAAATGCCCGATCTATCAAAATATAAAATCAATTAATCTGATTGGTAAATGGCGTAGCGGCAAAAAAAAATTCCAAACGCCAAAATTACGTTTTTTTGGTCGCCGCAAGTTTTACGCAAAATGCAATAACAGGCGATCAAAACGTAGCATCTGCGCAAAAATGGTACCATTAACCCCTTCACGACCCATGACGGATCTATCCGTCATGGATCGTGTGAGGTTAATCCCAGTTCCCTGCCGTATGCAGGTCGCAGCGATCCGTGCACATATCCGCTGTTTTCAACAGCTGACATGTGTGCCTGCATGTTATGAGTGGAATCGCATTCCACCCGCAACATTTAACCCCTTACATCTCGCTGCCAAAGTCTGGCAGCGAGATGTATATGCGCGCGGCCATTTTTTTCACTTACCGCCGCCCCCACCGGAAGTCACGTGCGTGATCACGTGACTTTCGGTGGTTGCCATGGTAGCACAGCGTCATGTGATGACGCCTGTAGCTATCATGAGTCACTTTCGGTTTCACTTGGCCCGGAGCCGAGTGAATCAGAAAGTGAACATATCTGCAGTTCTCAGCTGTGTAGCTGTGATCAGCAGATGGGGCAGAGTGATTGGATTGCTGATCGCTATAGCCCCCTAGAGGGACTAGTAAAATAAAAAAAAAGTTAAAAAAATGAAAAAAACCTAAAAGTTCAAATCACCCCTCTTTCACCCCATTAAAAATTAAAGGGTTAAAAAAAATAAAAATATACACATATTTGGTATCGCCGCATTCAGAAATGCCCGATCTATCAAAACATAAAATCAATTCATCTGATTGGTAACCGGCGTAGCGGCAAAAAATTGCAAACGCCAAAATTACGTTTTTTGGTTGCCGCAAGATTTACGCAAAATGCAATAACAGACGATCAAAACGTAGCATCTGCGCAAAAATGGTACAGTTAAAAACGTCAGCTCGAGATGCAAAAAATAAGCAGTCAGTGAGCCATAGATCCCGAAAAATGAGAACGCTACGGGTTTCTGAAAATGGCGCAAAACGTACTCCACTTTTATTGGACAAGCTTGTGAATTTTTTTTAACCCCTTAAATACAAGTAAACCTATACATGTTGGGTGTCTACAAACTCGCACCGACCTCAGGCATCACAACAACAACATCAGTTTTACCATATAGTGAACATGGTGAATAAAATATCCCAAAAACTATTGTGCGATCACACTTTTTTTGCAGTTTTTCCACACTTGGAATTTTTTTGCTGTTTTCCAGTACACTATATGGTAAAACTTATGATTTCATTTAAAAGTACAACGTCCCACAAAAAACAAGCCCTCATATGGCAAGATTGACGGAAAAATAAAAAAGTTACGGCTCTCGGAAGAAGGGGAGCAAAAAAAACCCCGGAATAACGGAAAGCGCCCGGGGGCTGAAGGGGTTAGTGAGAATTCTGAAGTGTTGTGCACATTTTGGTTTTTTTTGCTTTCAATTTGGTGCAAAAAATAAACTGCAGCATATCAATTCTTTCAGCGTTTTTGCTAGCTTTTTTCCAACCCAAATGTAAGGAAAAAAGATACTTAAAACGCTGCAAAAAACGCACTGCAAAATTTAGTTTTTCTGCTAGGAGATGCAGATTTTCAAAGCTAGTCAACAATGGTGTATTGAACTTTAGCATTGGCGACACATGAAATTACATTTTTAAAACTAAATTTACACTTTAGCCAGCAGATGAAGACTTATGTCTAGTGATGGGCGGACCCGGAGTGTAAAATGTACCCGAATGCTGGGTCAGGGAATTCTGGCTAATGATCCAGATCAGGCACTCGGGAAATAAATGAATAAAAGTGAAGCAAGCGCTTCATACTTACCGAGTCTCCATCTCAGCTGTAACTGCTCCCGCGGCCATTCATTCACTTCTGGGGCCGCTCATTATTGCTTATACATATGTACTACTGTCCTGGCTATCAGCAAGCCGTCCTGGCGTCTGTCATTGGTTGCTGTCACATGCGCCCCCAGCAACCAATGTGACTGCGTCTGACTGCTTCCACTCATAGACCCTATCTGCGGGTCACTATCATGGTAAAAAAAAAATAGATAAATAAAACGTGTGGTGTAGGGTCCCCCCATATTATAACAGCACAGCTAAAGCCTATGGCTACAGGGTGCAGCTGTGCATTTATCTTGGCTGTGTATCAAAATAGCAGAATGCGCATGCGGCTGTTTTATCTTTTTTTTTTTAATTATATAAATAATTTAAAAAAACTGCGTGTGGTCCTCCTCAGTTTTGATACCCAGCCATGATGAAATCTGACCGCTGGGGACTAGTATTCTCAGGCTGGGGAGACCCTTGATTATTCCGCCATCCCCAACCTAAAAATAGCAGCCTGCAGCCGCCCGGAACAGCTGCATTCATAAGATGCGACTGTCCCGGGTCTTTACCCGGCTCTTCCCGATTGCCCTGGTAATAAGGAGTTAATCACAGCTCACAGCTGCCACTAAGCCCTTGTTTAGTAATGGGAGACGTCTGTGAGATGCCCCCCGCATTACAAATCTATAAGTAAAAAGACAAACACCCCAAAAATTTTTTATTTGAAATAAAAGACAAAAAGGCACTGTCTTCCACCACTTTATTAACCCCAAAAAAAACACTGCAGGTCCGACGTAATTCACACAAGGTCCCACGACTATTTCAGCTCTGCTACATCTGAATTCACACCGAGCGGCAATGGAACATAACTGCCCGCTGTGACATTCAGGTGATCAGCGGTGACGTTATTCAGGTGATTTGCGGTCACAGCTGGAGGTTCTCACAGTCCACCTCCTATAACTGCAACTAGCCAAATGTTTTATTTATATTTTTTACACCACGATAGTGACCCTCAGACAGCGCCTGTGATTGGTTGCAGTCAGACGCAATCAATCACAGATGCCAGGACAGCCAGTGGGTGGGGGAAGCAGTGCATATAATTGAGCAATAATGAGCAGCCCAGGAAGAAAATGAGAGGCCACAGGAGCAGTTACAGCCGCGTCGTGGCCATGGTAAGTATGAAGTGCTTGCTCCTATCACCCTATCCCTTCTACCAACATTTTTAATCAACGTTTTCTGGTCCCCTTAGACTTTTAGGCGTTTGGCCAGATAACTGGGACCAATCCCGGGCAGGAACTGGAATTTCTTTTTTAACCCGGTTAGACCCACTGGTCCCAGTTATTGGCGAGTCAACCCATCACTACTAATATATCCAGAATAGGTGATTCAGTTGAGGATTGTAAAAGCAGAATTAGTGGCCATTCATATTTGCGTTTTGCTTCTTCCATTAAAAGGGCTCTCCGAAACATATAAAATCTTTTTATAAATACTGTGGAGAAAATAAATATTTGACACACTGCCGATTTAGCAAGTTGTCTTACCTACAAAGAATGGAGACGTCTGTAATTTTTATCATAGGTACACTTCAGCTGTGTCAGACAGAGTTACCCCGAAAAATCCAGAAAATCACATTGTATGATTTTTAAATAATTAATTTGAATTTAATTTGTATTTTGGCCCACTCCTCCATACAGATCTTTTCCAGATCTTTCAGGTTTCGGGGCTGTCGCTGGGCCACATTGAGTTTCAGCTCCCTCCAAAGATTTTCTATTGGGTTCAGGTCTGGAGATTGGCTATGCAACTCCAGGAGCTTAAAATGCTTCTTATGGAGCCACTCCTTAGTTGCCCTGGCTGTGTGTTTCGGGTCACTGTCACGCTGGAAGACTCAGCCATGAACCATCTTCAATGCACTTACTGAAGGAAGGAGGTTGTTGGCCAAAATCTTGCAATGCATGACCCCACCCATACTCCTTTCAATACGGTGTATTCGTCTCTCCCCTTTACAGAAAAGCACCTCCCAAAGTATGATGTTTCCAGCCCCATGTTTCATGGTTGGGACTGTGTTCTTGTGGTTGTACTCATCCTCCTTTTTTCTCCAATCATGGCGAGTGGAGTTGATACCAAAAAGTTCTATTTTGGTTTCAGCTGACCACCTGACCTACTCCCATTCCTTTTCTGGATCATCCAGATGGTCATTGGGGATCGTCAAATGGGCCTGGATATGCACTGGCGTGAACAGGGTGACCTTGTTTGTCCTGCAGGATTTTAATTCATGACATCGTAGTGTGTTAGTAATGGTAACTTTTGAGACTGTGGTCCCAGCTCTCTTCAGGTCCTACCATGTAGTTCTGAGCCGATTCCTTACCTTTCTCAGAAAATATGCTACCCCCATGAGGTGAGATTTTGCATGGCGCCCCAGCCAGAGTAAGATTGACATTCATCTTGTGTTTCTTCAATTACTAATAATTGCACCAACAGTTGTTGCCGTCTTGCCAAGCTGCTTGCCTATTGTCCTGTAGCCCATCCCAGCCTTGTGCAGGTCTACAATTTTGTCCCTGGTGTCCTTAGACAGGTCTTTGGCCACGGTGGAGGGATTGGAGTGTGATTGAGTGTGTGGACAAGGTGTCTTTTATACAGGTAACGAGTTCAAACAGGTATGATCAATACAGGTATTGAGTGCAGCGTAAGAGGGCTAGATAAAGAAAAAATAACACGACTGTGGGAGCCTGAATTGTTGCTTTTTGGTAGGTGATCAAATTCTTAATTCATGCAATAAATGCAAATTGATTTTTTTGAGCAAACCATTTTTTGTACATGAGAAAAGCTGCAAAATTGTCAGTGTATCAAGTACCTATTTTTCCCACTATCTGTTTTCAAGCCCTGACCACTTTTGTAATCTGTATACAGTTAATCCCTATAACTGTTTTCTTACGTTAGGGTACCTTCACACTTAGCAATGCAGCAGCGATCCGACCAGCGATCTGACCTGGTCAGGATCGCTGCTGCATCGCTACATGGTCGCTGGTGAGCTGTCAAACAGGCAGATCTCACCAGCGACCAGTGAACAGCCCCCAGCCAGCAGCGACGTGCAAGCGACGCTGCGCTTGCACGGAGCCGCCGTCTGGAAGCTGCGGAGACTGGTAACTAAGGTAAACATCGTGTATGGTTACCCGATGTTTACATTAGTTACCAGCGCACACCGCTTAGCTGTGTGTGCAGGGAGCAGGGAGCCGCGCACACTGAGCGCTGGCTCCTTGCTCTCCTAGCTACAGTACACATCGGGTTAATTAACCCGATGTGTAATGCAGCTACATGTGCAGAGAGCAGGGAGCCGCGCACACTGCTTAGCGCTGGCTCCTTGCTCTCCTAGCTGCTGTACACATCGGGTTAATTAACCCGATGTGTACAGCAGCTACATGTGCAGAGAGCCGGAGCCGGCAGCACAGGCAGCGTGAGAGCTGCAGAGGCTGGTAACTAAGGTAAATATCGGGTAACCACCTTGGTTACCCGATGTTTATCTTGGTTACAGCTTACCTCAGCTGTCAGACGCCGGCTCCTGCTCCCTGCTCGCTTCATTTGTCGCTCTCTCGCTGTCACACACAGCGATCTGTGTGTCACAGTGGGAGAGCGCCTTTGAAGAAAACGAACCAGGGCTGTGTGTAACGAGCAGCGATCTCGCAACAGGGGCCAGATCGCTGCTCATTGTCACACACAGCGAGATCGCTAATGAGGTCACTGCTGCGTCACAAAAAGCGTGACTCAGCAGCGATCTCGGCAGTGAGCTCGCTGTGTGTGAAGCACCCCTCACTGCCTGTAAGTCTCAAAGGACATCACAGGAGGATGACCCTGCAGTTACTTCCCGCAGTTTCTATCACCACCTGAAACAAGACGTCATCAGGGGTGTCATCACTTCCCATAGTATCATTCACCACTTTTCCCTGATGACGTTCCAAATCAATCATGGCAATGATGATGGAGGCAGGGAGAAGTGACTGCAGCTTCTTTGCCCATTGCGACACTTCTGTCCTCGGTGCCCGCATTTTCAGGCTCCACTGCCGTATAGCTTCTGTCCCCATTGGCACACTTCTGATCCTGCCATCCTGTTCACTGAAAAGAGACATCATAAGGGGGAGGTGATGGAAGCAAATTGAGTCTCAGCAGTGCCGCCCCACAGCTTCTATTGCCATCGTGAAGCAAAAAATCCTCAGGGGTTGGTGCTTGTCACTTACTCTGCTTCTATCTCCGCTCCCTGATTGAGATTTGTTTCAGAGAAAGGTCGTCAGGAACAGTATCGGCGGTGACAGAAGTTGTGTGGCAGTGAGGAATAGTGTTGCAGTGAGGAATAAAGTTGTTGGGTTGCGTGGACAGAAGATTCGTGCCAGCGGGGACTGAAGAACATGGGAAGCGAGGACAGAAGGGCAGTGGCAGTGACAGACGCTGTGGTCACTTCTCCATGCCTCCATCACCACAAGTGATTTGGGACATAATCAGTGGCCACTGGTGAAAGAACCTGGGGTAAGTGATCGCAACGGTGCCCCCTGAGATGTTCTATTTCAATGGGGGGATAAAACCTGAGGGATAGTGACTACAGGGCCATCCTCCTGTGACGTCATGTGTGAGAGTCCTCTCATACAGAAAGTCACATGACGTAAAGCTAAAAAAAAATATTAGGGATTAGCTGTATATGGAGAACAATAGGGATTTTTAAAATAAAAAGGTAATAGTAAATTACACTAGTGATTAGGGCTTAAAAATATGTAGTTATTAAGGACAACAGACAGACATTTTTTAAAGGGTATCTGTTACCAGGTTTTTAACACCTAATTTGAGAGCAGCATAATGAAGGGGCAGAGATCCTGATTCTAACGGTGTGTCACTTACTGGGCTGCTTTGTGTAGCCAGGTGGTCCAGCATATTTATGACCTCTTTATAACTGCTAGATCTGCAGCATCAAAATGACAGCAAACAGCTCAGTAAGGGACACATCGTTGGAATCAGGGTCTCTGTCTCTACATTATGCTGCTCTCAGATCAGGGGAGCAAGAACCTGTTGACAGATTCCCTTTAAAATCTTTAGAGCCTTTCTAACCTTTGGCAAGGTGACTGCTTTCACAAGGATAATGTAAGGCTGGCCGTGCACAAAGGATGGCTGACATTCCCATACACAGGAGTGTTTTCTCAGTCCGAAATCAGATATGCCCGATCGACATCTCTCTCAACCATAGTCGGCCAGGGCCCCCATACACATTAGACCACCGGCCAAACCCGTCCATATCGGCAGGTTCAGCCAACATTAGTCTAATGGGTATGGGGTTCTTACCGTGTTTTTCCAAAAATAAGACACTGTGTTATATTTTTTTTTGCCCCCCAAAAAAGCACTAGGGCTTATTTTTGGAGGAGGTCTTATTCTTGGAGAAACACGGTTGGGGGTAAGTTTACCCCCCCAAAAAAGCAGACCCCCCCCACTTCCCAGGAGACTCATACTCATCAGACCATGACTTCTGCGTGGCTCCCAGGTCCTCCCTGTGATCTCCGGTCGGTGCTGCACGCCGTCCTACCCTGCTGCTAGGTGACATACTGACACACACAGCAGATCACACACACACACAGCAGATCGCAGGCACACACACCGCCGATCACACACCACACACACACACACACACACAGCCGATCGCAGACACACACAGCCGATCGCAGACACACACAGCCGATCGCAGACACACACAGCCGATCGCAGACACACACAGCCGATCGCAGACACACACAGCCGATCGCAGACACACACAGCCGATCGCAGACACACACAGCCGATCGCAGACACACACAGCCGATCGCAGACACACACAGCCGATCGCAGACACACACAGCCGATCGCAGACACACACAGCCGATCGCAGACACACACAGCCGATCGCAGACACACACAGCCGATCGCAGACACACACAGCCGATCGCAGACACACACAGCCGATCGCAGACTCACACAGCCGATCGCAGACTCACACAGCCGATCGCAGACTCACACAGCCGATCGCAGACTCACACAGCCGATCGCAGACTCACACAGCCGATCGCAGACTCACACAGCCGATCGCAGACTCACACAGCCGATCGCAGACTCACACAGCCGATCGCAGACTCACACAGCCGATCGCAGACTCACACAGCCGATCGCAGACTCACACAGCCGATCGCAGACTCACACAGCCGATCGCAGACTCACACAGCCGATCGCAGACTCACACAGCCGATCGCAGACTCACACAGCCGATCGCAGACTCACACAGCCGATCGCAGACTCACACAGCCGATCGCAGACTCACACAGCCGATCGCAGACTCACACAGCCGATCGCAGACTCACACAGCCGATCGCAGACTCACACAGCCGATCGCAGACTCACACAGCCGATCGCAGACTCACACACACACACACACACACACACACACACACAGCCGATCGCCGCGCACACATCACATTACATCCAGCGCTTACGGCCGCGGGGAATGAAGCAAGTCACGTGTCCCGCCACAGGTCCTGTTCGTCGCGCTGCACCGCACTGCCTCTCAGGATTCTGCCGGCGAGAAGAGATCAGTGTCGCTGGATGAGGTGAGTGTGTGTGCGATCCGATGTGTGTGTGTGCGATCCGATGTTTGCGTGTGCGATCCGATGTTTGCGTGTGCGATCCGATGTTTGCGTGTGCGATCCGATGTTTGCGTGTGCGATCCGATGTTTGCGTGTGCGATCCGATGTTTGCGTGTGCGATCCGATGTTTGCGTGTGCGATCCGATGTTTGCGTGTGCGATCCGATGTTTGCGTGTGCGATCCGATGTTTGCGTGTGCGATCCGATGTTTGCGTGTGCGATCCGATGTTTGCGTGTGCGATCCGATGTGTGTGTGTGTGTGTGTGTGTGTGTGTGTGTGTGTGATCTGATTGTGTGTGTGTGTGATCTGATTGTGTGTGTGTGTGAGCTGATGTGTGCGATAGCTACAGGTCCTGCCGCTCAGTGTCGGGTGAGTGTAATTGCAGGGTGCCGCTGTGTATAATGAAGTGTCCTGCAGTATCTGTAACCTTTTTAGCTGCACGGACACTTCATTATAGATCCGCGACTAGGGCTTATTTTCGGGGGAGGACTTATATTTAAGCCTTGCTCCGAAAATGCTGAAATCCCTGCTAGGGCTTATTTTTGGGGGAGGTCTTATTTTTGGAAAAGCACGGTAGTAGAAGTCAAACCCTCCAGTGATTACTAACCCAACTCCCGGGGAGGAGAGAGGAGCCGTTCACTGGATTGTACAAATGTCTACTTCTCTATGGTGATCCACCCCAGTATGTGACCATTATAGACATGAAGTGACCTTTTATCTACTACAGGTCGGAGTTATCCAGTTTATTGCAGGTTGTTCCTGTGAACTATTTTTTGTCTGATGATTGTGATTAATGCGGATTGATCCGGTAGTGATGGTCAGCAGTGTTGCACTATAATCTTGGCTTTGGTGACGCGATTAATAGTCTGCATTGAGATATTGAGGCACAGCACCATTTGGTGTACTGTGTATTGTCTTTAGTTGCATTGGGTGATTTTCAAAGGTTACATTTTCGGCCCTCTTGCCTCGCTCTGATTTCTGAAAATGCAGTTTCTGGAAATAATATCCATTCTTAGGCTATGTTCACACTAGAAAAATGATTTTTCTTAAGAAATTTCTTAAGAAACTTCTTAAGAGTGAAGGGTTCGTGCACCTGCGTTAAAAAACGCACCAAAAACGCACCTGTGTTTTTGCCGCGTTTTCGGTGCGTTTTTGCCGCGTTTTCGGTGCGTTTTGCCGTGTTTTTACCGCTGGTTGCTCCCTGCGTTATTGTGCCAATTATCTATGGCAAATAACGCAGTTAGCTGCAGAAAAGAAGTGACATGCTCATTCTTTTTCTTAAGAAAATCTACTGAAAGAATTTTCTTAAGAAAAAAACGCAGTGTGTGCACAGCTAATTTTTTTTGCCATAGGTTTTGCTGGGGAATGTCTGCAGAAAGGTTACAAGAATTTCTCAAGAAATTTCTGCAGCAAAAACGGACCAAAAACGCAGGTAAAAAACGCAGTGTGTGAACATAGCCTTATACTTCTTGGCATTTTGCTTCAGGGCAGCATTATGGACCTAATAGGATCCCTTTAAATCTGGAAGGTATTACTTCAAAGAAGGCACATTGATGTCTGTTTTTTTTATATAAATACGGTGTGATCCGTCTTTACATTAAATGAACAGTGTGATGTGCGCAGTAAGATGTGCGGTCATGTGTTTTAGATGATGGTAGAAGACGGGCACCACAGACGGACTGCAGTGAGATTCGCGTGCAGTTCACTCCCGGGATCTGGCACGCAGCGTTCAGACAGGACTCTGCGTCGCTCATGTGCTGGATTGTCTGACTGTGGTTACAGTGCAGCCACAATCCAGCCTTGTTCTGTGGAGGAGACAGGAGAAAGCTTTTGTTAGAGGAACTGAAGATTGCTCTAGTTGAGTTATTGAGGTCAGTCACAGATGGGCTGTGTTCACACTACTTTTTTTTCCTACAGTTGATTTATGTCTCTCATTTTCCTGCCAGACGCATTAGCAGTTGTGTTACTTACAAATATTCAATCAGAAGCTACTTTAACATATGCTCATACTCGTTTTCAATGAAAACCAATGTACAGTAAAGTCAGTGTATACAGCTTTTGTATTAAATAACATGGAGGCTTAAACTTTTCAGTACAGCAAAAAAAAAAAAAATAAATAAAAACACTGGTGAAGTTACATGTTTCTTTCATTTGAACCAACTGCCATAGATAAGCATTTCACTAAATACTTTGCTCTCCCAAATCCTGTAACCTGAGTTGGTCTTTTGGCCACATGATCTCTGGCTGAGAATGTCCTTCCAGTGAGTTCACGTCAGATTGTACCAGAGTTCCTGGTTCTGGTCAATGATGTGTGTGTGTGTGTGTGTGTGTGTGTGTGTGTGTGTACATATCTCCAGTGTATTTATGTACACAGCAGGGCATATATGTATGTACGGTATTTTTCGCTTTATAAGACGCACCCGATTATAAGACGCACCCCCAAATTTGTTGAAGGAAAAGAGAATTTATTTTTTTTTAATGTTAAATGGGGTCCGTCTTATAATGCCAGTGTCCATCTAACAATCTGGATATTGGCCCCCTTATATTGAATATAGCCCCCTTGTGCTGGCACACGTCCCCCAGTGATGCCACATGTCCCCCATTGATGGCACATGTCTCCTATTGATGGCACACATGTCCTATTTATGGCACACGTCCCCTATAGCTGGCACACGTCCCCTATATCTGGCATAGGTCTCCTATAGATGGCACACGTTTCCTATGGATGGCGCACGTCCCCCTGTGCTGCCCATGGCCCCCTATGGATGACACATGTCCCCCTGTGTTTGGTATGGCCCCCCATGCTGCTGCCCATAGTAAAATAAAAAACTCCTCCACTTCCTGTATCTCGGTGCCGGTCATGTGATCGGCTCAGCAGAATTACATCATTTCTGCATGCCTAATCACAGCGGCAGCAGGGAGACCAGGGAGATCATCGCTGGAGGAGGTAAGTAAAGCTTTTTTTATTTTAGGATGGCACATATAATATGCGCCACTCCCCCAGCGCATCACCCCTGTGCGGTTTCAGCACCACGGTGATGGACAGTGGCAGTGCATATTATATGAGCGGGAGCAGGAGATCTAACGCTGCCTCCTGCAGCCTCCATCAGCCTGCCTCAGCCCTCAGCACAGCTCCAGAGCTGCCCCCACCTCCCCTGGGCTCTGCAGTATATAATCTGTATATTCGGATTATAAGACGCACCCCCTACTTTCCCCCAAAATTTGGGGGAAAAAAAAGTGCATTTTATAATGCGAAAATACGGTATGTATGTATGTATGTATGTATGTATGTATGTATGTATGTGTATAACATTTGTCTGTGTACAGATCCTGCTTTAGGCTAAGGATACACTGAAATAAAATATCGCAATCCACCCGCACCCATGTTACTCTATGGCGCAGCTCCCATGAGCGAATTTTTTTTTCTCTGCTTTAATTGGACCGAGAAAACAATCACAGCATGCTGCAGGTGGAATCCTATTTTTCTTTTGCACCCATAAGTCTATGTATGCGAGAAAAACATTGCATTGCACTCGCATTACACCGGTGTAATGCGAGTGCAGTGTGAGAATCGCATGAGCTGACAATGGTGGATATAGGGAGATTACTCCCTCCCTCTCCTCTGCAGCGTCGGCCTTGTCCTCCACGGCTGTGCTGTAATCGCAGGATTGCGTGACACTCGGCTTACACTCCAGCAGAGCGGGAGCCGAGTGTCATACGATTGACTCACATTAATGCTTGTGTGGCCGCAGCCTTATACTCTGTATGGTGTGTGTATATACATACATATATATGCACCCTGCTGCATTCATATCTCTCTCCCCATCTATCCGTCAGTGAAGGGGAATAGAGGATATTCTTTGTCAGGGCTGGTACTTTGTGCATTACTTCTATTTCTTGCAACAGCGTCCTATACAGTAGATTGTGCTGATGCTTCGGGGAGAGTTTAGGTGGAGTTGCAGGTCTGTGCTCACTGCTGGCTTGCTGCCTAACACGAGGAATTTGGGAAATGTCAGATGGTAGCAGAGGAATCTGAGGTGGAAGTGATGACTGTGACCACAGAGCTTGTGCCTGGGGACAAGAAGTGTAGCAAAAAGGTATAAAGCAACATGAAACTTGGTAGAAAAGTTATATGGGGATTGCATAATCCTTAAGCATTCATGGCAAAACCAGTAACAAAGTCAGGGTAGTGGACAGTCGCTCTAAATTGTTGTTCTCTTGTTTAAGGCCCTGTGCGCACGCTGCGGATTTACAGCAGATTTGTTGCAGAAAATGTGTCTAACATTGCTGCAGTCATTCCACAGCAAATCCTATGGGTTTTAAAAAAATGCTGTGCGCACACTTTTTATACCCATGGATTTACCCGCGGATTTTCCGCTTCGGAATTAATGAGCATGTCACTACTTTTCCGCAGGTACCTGCGGTTTTTGCCATAGATAATGGTAAAAATCCACAGGGACCAACTTGCGGAAAATCCTTAGCAAATTCACACAAAATCCGCGGCAAACTGCGGTAAAACCGCATGCGGATTTCATTGCGGTTTTGGTGCTTTTTTTTTTTTTTACCACGGGTGCGGGATTTTTTAAGAGGGTTCATTTTTTTCTTAAGAAAGTCACTTTCTAGTGCTCACTTAGCCTAAAACACAAAAGGTAACAGATACTTGCCCCCCTCACCGGCACCGTTCCAGCGATGTCTGTGTTGGGTCTGTTGTTTTTGGCATAACATTTGTTAAGTCACAGAAAACGCTGACAGACCCAGTGCTGATGATGCAGAACGATATTGTTCAGGAAGATGAGTATTTTATTTATATTTTTGAGGGAATACAGCATTTGAGAAAAGGGCTTATCCGAGTAAAAGACAGTCCTACATTAAATGAACTATGTCACAGTCTAAGGCCTCATTCACACGTCCATTTTCTCGTCAGGATTTTGCACCATTATTTGTCAGCCAAAACCAGGAGTGGAACCGACATAAAAATACAAATGGGAGATGTGTGTCTATTCTCTACTGGGAAGCCACTATTGGTTTTGGCGTCCACACACCGCTGCAGAATGAGCGAGGTGAAATTCTGTGGACGTCATTATTATTTTTTGTGTATAGCATATAATGGATATTGTCTGTATGAATTGCATTATAGAAGAATCATGCTGAGCATTTATATTCTGATATATTTCAGTGTTGTTTTTTCATCTGTTTTTGCATTTATTTACTGGATATAATATTTTTTGCAGTCTGACCTGAAGTGTGTGCAAGATGCTAAAGGAGGTTCGTTTTACAGAGACCATTGCCCTGTCCTGGGTGAGTTTTCTGGTTGTTTGCGGTCATATCTGTTCTGCTGATAAATTTACCTTTGGGAAATGTATTTATTTTACTTCTATAGCACCATCATATTCCATAGCGCTTTCCAGACGTGATTGTCACTGTCCCCATTGGTGCTCACCATCTAATTTCCCTATCCATATGTGTTTGGAGATATTAATAAATGTTCTGTCTTCTCCAACCGATAGGATGTGCTAATGTGCAGAGCCGGCCGCCTCCAGCACCTGCCGCTCTCCTCTGTAACTACTGGATGTAATTGCCGGCTCCATTACAGACTGTAGCTATAGTTAGAAGCTGTTCACATGCACAGCCCAATAAGGATCGCCAGTGATTTACTTCTGACCTTACATTTCTATATCATATAATAACCTTTGCAAAGGATTATCATCAAACATTCCATGTTTTCTTGCTACACTTGGCCAGTTTACACTTCAATCGCATGCAATAGCAAATCTTGTATGTACAGCTTTAATTTCAGAGGTCATTAATGAATTATTAAGTATTGCCCTTGAGGAAATCAAGCCTGTCCTTCTAAGGAGTGTGTCATTATTTTTGTGTTGTTTAGGTGAGCAAAACGGTAATCGTAACCCTGGAGGCCTCCTTATTGGAGACCTTGTCAATATTGATTTGGAGTTGGAAATCGTCCAGTCATTGCAGCATGGCCACGGTGGATGGACCGACGGCATGTTTGAAACATTAACTACAACGGGCACTGTCTGCGGCATTGATGAAGATCATGATATTGTGGTGCAGTATCCAAGTGGAAACAGGCAAGTACTCTTAATGTTAATAATGTAAAAAAAACAAGGAAAAGCGAGCCAAATAATTGAGGGATCGACTAGGCACAATATGAAAAAAAAGTAACAAGAGATTTTTATCGGTGTTTGCACAAAACACAAACCAGACATGAAATATCAAAAGTGCCTTAAACAGTGAACACTTCCTTGTTTTTTTTTTACATGTAATGTTCTGTGCCAGGGGTGATCCCAGAGGTTAGCTGTGCCCTCTCTTTGCTTCTTTTCCAATACTTTTAATGTTAATAACTCACCGAGTTTGCAAAACTACTCTAAAGGGTGATTTACACGCTGCGACATCGCTAACGATATATTGTCGGGGTCACGTCGTTAGTGACGCACATCCGGCGCCGTTAGCGACATTGCAGCGTGTGACACCAAGAAGCGACGATCAATAATCGCAAAAACGTCAAAAATCGTTGATCGTTGACACGTCGCTCCTTTCCATACTATCGCTGCTGCTGCAGGTACAATGTTGTTCGTCGTTCCTGCGGCACCACACATCGCTACGTGTGACACCGCAGGAACAACGAACATCTCCTACCTGCGTCCACCGAAAAAGAAGGAAGGAGGTGGGCGGGATCTTCCGCCCGTTCATCTCCGCCCCTCCGCTTCTATTGGACTGCTGCCATGTGACGTCACTGTGACGCCGCACGAACCGCCCCCTTAGTAAGAAGGCGGTTCGCCGGCCAGAGCGACATCGCAGGGAAGTTAAGTCCGTGTGACTGCGATAAAGCACCCTTTAGGCTATAAGCCCATGTTGGGTATTTGTAGCAGATTTCTCTGTAGCAAAAACCAGCAAGAAAATCACTGCATAAAATGTGTACTTTTTTTTAAACTTTACTCTACATGTTTTTGTGTACATTTTTAATTGAATTTTCTTTGTCGCTCCATTGGGAGACCCAGACAATTGGGTGTATAGGCTATGCCTCCGGAGGCCGCACAAAGTATTACACTTAAAAGTGTTAAGCCCCTCCCCTTCTGCCTATACACCCCCCGTGCTCCCACGGGCTCCTCAGTTTTTTGCTTTGTGCGAAGGAGGTCAGACACGCACGCACAGCTCCACAGATTGGTAAGCAGCAGCTGCTGACCATGTCGGATGGAAGAAAAGTGGGCCCATATAGAGCCCCCAGCATGCTCCCTTCTCACCCCACTCTTGTCGGTGGTGTTGTAAGGTTGAGGTATCCATTGCGGGTACGGAGGCTGGAGCCCACATGCTGTTTTCCTTCCCCATCCCCCTCAGGGCTCTGGGTGAAGTGGGATCCTATCGGTCTCCAGGCACTGAGACCGTGCTTCATCCACAACTCCTGTGGAGCCTGCTGGATAGGAGCCGGGTATCGTTCAGGGACATGGCCCTGCTACTTGGAGGTACTCTGTATCCCTGTGGGGACAGCGCACAGCAACACTCCAGCTTTGCTGGGTGTGCTAGTGCACCGGGGACCACGGCGCTGACCGGGTTAATATGTGCCATTACACACTCAGCGTTGCTGAGTGTGTTTATGTATAGGGACTGCCGCACTGGCTGCCGCGGCCATGGAAACACTGCGGCGCGGCTGGGACTTGTAGTGCGCCGGGGACTTTCACACCGGCCGCGCTTTTACGGCGGCCGCATTTATTACTAGAGTCCCCGGCTTTTTGCGGCCTAGTTTCCTTTCCTCCCGCCCACAGCCCTGACAGGCAGGGGAAGGGCGGGACGCTGCACAGAACGAGCAGCACTGAGGGCTGGAGCATGCTTTGCATACTCCACCCCTCTCACTGTGCACAGTGCGGGCACCAGTTCCCGCTCTTTCTGGGTCACGCCCACGGCTCCCTCCTCTCCTCAGGACGCCGGCAGCCATTCCTGTCAGCTCCTCGGACGCTGCAGAGGGGGACAAAGTCTGGGAGACCCAGGCAGGGACTCTGGTGGCCTCACAACCGCTTTAGGCGGGTGGTAAGCAGCACCTGTGGTGCTAGCCCCATTGTGCAGTAGTGTAACATTATATGTTTATGGTATATATGTTTTACACTGTATGGTGCACAGTTGATTTCTGGCTATATACCCTATTGTGTTACTCAGGGAAGATAATAGCATGGCGCCCACGAAAGGCAGGGGTGCCAAAACACAGGCTTATTATGTTGCCTGCGCCGCATGTACGACCCCGCTACCGGCAGGTTCCACTGACCCTCATTGTGTGCACTGTTCGGCCCCTGTGGCACTTACTCAGCCGGAGCCTTTGCTAAGAGGGGCCCAGGGGGAGCCACCTGCTAACACTGTTCAGGTGACGGGGACGGAGTTTGCAAAACTCTCTGAGACTATGGCTAAGATACTAGAAGCCTTGCAGTCCAGGCCGGTATCTCAGCACAGGGACTCTGTTGAATCTTTGTTCCCTGGCCCACCTCAGCTGGACCAACAATGTCCTCCCGGGGTATCTCATGGATCCCAGGCTGAGGGTTCTGACACAGACCCCAGCCCCAGACCGACTAAGCGAGCTCGCTTAGATTTTCCCTCGACATCATCATATTGTGCAGGGTCTCAGAGGGGGGAATCTCTGGTTGATGATGCGGAGACAGCTGATCAGGATTCTGATCCTGAGGCCGCTCTCAATCTTGATACTCCGGACGGGGACGCCATAGTGAACGACCTTATTGCGTCCATCAATCGTATGTTGGATATTTCTCCCTCAGCTCCTCCGGTGGAGGAGTCAGCTTCTCAGCAGGAGAAATTCCGTTTCAGGTTTCCCAAGCGTACACTGAGTATGTTTCTGGACCACTCTGATTTCAGAGAGGCAGTCCAGAATCACCATGCTTGTCCAGATAAGCGTTTTTCTAAGCGCCTTAAGGATACACGTTATCCTTTTCCCCCTGACGTGGTCAAAAGTTGGGCTCAGTGTCCCAAAGTGGATCCTCCAATCTCCAGACTGGCAGCTAGATCCATACTTGCAGTGGAAGATGGGGCTTCACTCAAAGATGCCACTGACAGGCAGATGGAACTCTGGTTGAAATCCATCTATGAAGCTATCGGCGCTTCTTTTGCCCCAGCGTTCGCAGCCGTATGGGCGCTACAAGCTATCTCAGCAGGTCAAGCGCAAATTGACGCAGCCACACGCACGTCCGCGCCACAGGTGGCGTCCATAACCACTCAGACGTCGGCATTTGCGTCTTACGCTATTAATGCTGTCCTGGACTCTGCGAGCCGTACGGCGGTTGCAGCCGCCAATTCGGTGGTACTCCGCAGGGCCTTGTGGCTACGGGAATGGAAGGCAGATTCTGTTTCCAAAAAGCGCTTAACCAGTTTGCCAATTTCTGGCGACCGATTGTTTGGCGAGCGTTTGGATGAAATCATCAAACAATCCAAGGGAAAGGATACATCCTTACCCCAGCCCAAACCGAACATACCCCAACAGAGGAAGGGGCAGTCGAGGTTTCGGTCCTTTCGGGGCGCGGGCAGGTCCCAATTCTCCTCGTCCAAAAGGCCTCAGAAAGATCAAAGGAACTCTGACGCATGGCGGTCTAAGTCACGTCCTAAAAAGGCCACCGGAGGTGCCGCTACCAAAGCGGCTTCCTCATGACTTTCGGCCTCCTCACTCCGCATCTTCGGTCGGTGGCAGGCTCTCCCGCTTTTGCGACGCCTGGCTGCCACGGGTAAAAGACCGTTGGGTGAGAGACATTCTGTCTCACGGTTACAAGATAGAGTTCACCTCTCGTCCCCCGACTCGATTCTTCAGGTCATCCCCGCCTCCCGAGCGAGCCGAGGCTCTTCTGCAGGCGCTGGGCACTCTGAAGGCAGAAGGAGTGGTGGTCCCTGTTCCTCTTCAGCAACAGGGCCACGGTTTTTACTCCAACTTGTTTGTGGTCCCAAAGAAGGACGGGTCTTTCCGTCCTGTCCTGGACCTGAAACTTCTCAACAAACACGTAACGACCAGGCGGTTCCGGATGGAATCCCTCCTCTCCGTCATCGCCTCAATGTCCCAAGGAGATTTCCTTGCATCGATCGATATCAAAGATGCTTATCTCCACGTACCGATTGCTCCAGAGCACCAGCGCTTCTTGCGCTTCGCCATAGAAAACGAACACCTGCAGTTCGTGGCACTGCCGTTCGGCCTGGCAACAGCTCCACGGGTTTTCACCAAGGTTATGGCTACTGTAGTAGCGGTCCTCCACTCTCAGGGTCACTCGGTGATCCCTTACTTGGACGATCTCCTGATCAAGGCACCCTCTCAAGAGGCATGCCAACATAGCCTCGACGCTACCCTGGAGACTCCCCAGAGTTTCGGGTGGATCATCAATTTTCCAAAGTCAAATCTGACACCGGCCCAATCGCTCACATACCTTGGCATGGAGTTTCATACCCTCTCAGCGATAGTGAAGCTTCCGCTGATCAAGCAGCGGTCACTACAGACAGGGGTACAATCTCTCCTTCAAGGCCAGTCACACCCCTTGAGGCGCCTCATGCACTTCCTGGGGAAGATGGTGGCAGCAATGGAGGCAGTTCCTTTCGCGCAGTTTCACCTGCGTCCTCTTCAATGGGACATCCTACGCAAATAGGACAGGAAGCCGACGTCCCTCGACAGGAACGTCTCCCTCTCTCAGGCGACCAAAGCTTCCCTTCGGTGGTGGCTTCTTCCCACTTCATTATCGAAGGGGAAATCCTTCCTACCCCCATCCTGGGAGGTGGTCACGACGGACGCGAGTCTGTCAGGGTGGGGAGCGGTTTTTCTCCACCACAGGGCTCAGGGTACGTGGACCCAGCAAGAGTCCTCGCTTCAGATCAATGTTCTGGAAATACGGGCAGTGTATCTTGCCCTGAAAGCGTTCCAGCAGTGGCTGGAAGGCAAGCAGATCAGAATTCAGTCGGACAATTCCACAGCGGTGGCATACATCAACCACCAAGGCGGCACACGCAGTCGGCAAGCCTTCCAGGAAGTCCGGCGGATTTTGATGTGGGTGGAAGCCACGGCCTCCACCATCTCTGCAGTTCACATTCCAGGCGTGGAAAACTGGGAAGCAGATTATCTCAGTCGCCAGGGCATGGACGCAGGGGAATGGTCCCTTCACCCGGACGTGTTTCAGGAGATCTGTTGCCGCTGGGGGGTGCCGGACGTTGACCTCATGGCGTCCCGGCACAACAACAAGGTACCGACGTTCATGGCACGGTCTCAAGATCCCAGAGCTCTGGCGGCAGACGCCTTAGTTCAGGATTGGTCGCAGTTTCAGCTCCCTTATGTGTTTCCTCCGCTGGCACTGTTGCCCAGAGTGTTACGCAAGATCAGGGCCGACTGCCGCCGCGTCATCCTCGTCGCTCCAGACTGGCCGAGGCGGTCGTGGTACCCGGATCTGTGGCATCTCACGGTCGGCCAACCGTGGGCACTACCAGACCGACCAGACTTGCTATCTCAAGGGCCGTTTTTCCATCTGAATTCTGCGGCCCTCAACCTGACTGTGTGGCCATTGAGTCCTGGATCCTAGCGTCTTCAGGGTTATCTCAAGACGTCATTGCCACTATGAGACAGGCTAGGAAACCAACGTCCGCCAAGATCTACCACAGGACGTGGAAAATTTTCCTGTCGTGGTGCTCTGCTCAGGGTTTTTCTCCCTGGCCTTTTGCCTTGCCCACTTTTCTGTCCTTCCTTCAATCTGGACTGGAAAAGGGTTTGTCGCTCGGCTCCCTTAAGGGACAAGTCTCAGCGCTCTCTGTGTTTTTCCAGAAGCGCCTAGCCAGACTTCCACAGGTACGCACGTTCCTGCAGGGGGTTTGTCACATCGTTCCTCCTTACAAGCGGCCGTTAGAACCCTGGGATCTGAACAGGGTGCTGCTGGTTCTTCAGAAACCACCATTCGAGCCAATGAGAGATATTTCTCTCTCACGCCTTTCGCAGAAAGTGGTTTTTCTAGTAGCAGTCACTTCACTTCGGAGAGTGTCTGAGCTAACAGCGCTGTCATGCAAAGCCCCTTTCCTGGTTTTTCACCAGGACAAGGTGGTTCTGCGTCCGGTTCCGGAATTTCTCCCTAAGGTGGTATCCCCCTTTCATCTCAATCAGGATATCTCCTTACCTTCTTTTTGTCCTCATCCAGTTCACCAATGTGAAAAGGATTTGCACTTGTTAGATCTGGTGAGAGCACTCAGACTCTACATTTCTCGTACGGCGCCCCTGCGCCGCTCGGATGCACTCTTTGTCCTTGTCGCTGGCCAGCGTAAAGGGTCACAGGCTTCCAAATCAACCTTGGCTCGGTGGATCAAGGAGCCAATTCTCGAAGCCTACCGTTCGGCTGGGCTTCCGGTTCCCTCAGTGCTGAAGGCCCATTCTACCAGAGCCGTGGGCGCGTCCTGGGCTTTGAGGCACCAGGCTACGGCTCAGCAGGTGTGTCAGGCGGCTACCTGGTCGAGCCTGCACACTTTCACGAAACACTATCAGGTGCATACCTATGCTTCGGCGGATGCCAGCCTAGGTAGACGAGTCCTTCAGGAGGCGGTTGCCCACCTGTAGGAAGAGGCCGTTTTACGGCTCTCTTACGAGGTATTATTTTACCCACCCAGGGACTGCTTTTGGACGTCCCAATTGTCTGGGTCTCCCAATGGAGCGACAAAGAAGAAGGGAATTTTGTTTACTTACCGTAAATTCCTTTTCTTCTAGCTCCAATTGGGAGACCCAGCGCCCGCCCCTGTTTTTTTGTGTACACATGTTGTTCATGTTGAATGGTTTCAGTTCTCCGATATTCCTTCGGATTGAAGTTACTTTAAACCAGTTTATAATTCTTTTTCCTCCTTCTTGCTTTTGCACCAAAACTGAGGAGCCCGTGGGAGCACGGGGGGTGTATAGGCAGAAGGGGAGGGGCTTAACACTTTTAAGTGTAATACTTTGTGCGGCCTCCGGAGGCATAGCCTATACACCCAATTGTCTGGGTCTCCCAATTGGAGCTAGAAGAAAAGGAATTTACGGTAAGTAAACAAAATTCCCTTCTTTTCACCTATTCATTTGAATGGGTGAAAAACATCACAAAATGTTGAAAGAATTGACAAGCTGCAAATTTAAAAAAATAAATAGATAAATAAAAAATGTATCTACCTACCGTGTTTTTTCAAAAATAAGACGCTGTCTTATGCTTATTTTTGGAGGAGGTCTTAGTTTTGAAGAAACATGGTTGGGGGTTTACCAAAGCAAAAGCAGACCCCCCCCCCCCCCTTCCCAGGAGACTCATACTTACCAGACCCGGATGTCTGCGTGGCTCCCAGGTCCTCCTTGTGATCTCCGATGGGTGCTGCACGCCGTCCTCCCCTGCTTCTGGCAGGCTGACACACACGCACACTGACACGCACACACACACTGACACACACTCATTACATCCAGCGTTACCGAATACTTATGGCTGCAGGGAATGATGGGAGGAAGTCACGTGTCCGGCCCGCAGGTCCTGTAAGCTAGCATTTTTGCGCTACACCGCACAGCCTCCCAGAATACTGTCAGCCAGAAGAAATCGGTGTCGCTGGATGTGGTGAGTATGTGTGTGAGATCGGATATGTGTGAGATCGGATGTGTGTGGGGGTGCGATCACTGCAGGTCCTGCCACTCAGCGTCGGGTGAGTGATTGCAGGGTGCCGCTGTCTATAATGAAGTGTCCTGCAGTATGTGTAACTTTTTTAGCTGCACGGACACTTCATTCATTATTGATCTGCGACTAGGGCTTATTTTCTGGGTAGGGCTTATTTATGCCTTTCTCCGAAAATGCTGAAAATCCCTGCTGGGGCTTATTTTTGGAGGAGGGCTTATTTTTGGAAAAACACAGCATCTATTTATCTATCTATAAAATATATATATATATATATATATATATATATATATATATATATATATACACACACATTTATTTATTTACATTTATTCTAAATCTAATGTATTAATAAAACCCCTGGAAGGGTTCTTAATGGTCTACTAGGGGCCTGACTTACAGTCATATGGAAAAGTTTGGGCACCCCTATTAATGTTAACCTTTTTTCTTTATAACAATTTGGGGTTTTTGGAACAGCTATTTCAGTTTCATATATCTAATAACTGATGGACTGAGAAATATTTCTGGATTGAAATGAGGTTTATTGTACTAACAGAAAATGTGCAATTCGCATTTAAACAAAATTTGACCGGTGCAAAAGTATGGGCACCTCAACATAAAAGTGACATTAATATTTTGTAGATCCTCCTTTTGCAAAAATAACAGCCTCTAGTCGCTTCCTGTAGCTTTTAATGAGTTCCTGGATCCTGGATGAAGGTATATTTGACCATTCCTGTTTACAAAACAATTTCAGTTCAGTTAAGTTTGATGGTCGCCGAGCATGGACAGCACGCTTCGAATCATCCCACAGATTTTCAATGATATTCAGGTCTGGGGACTGTGATGGCCATTCCAGAACATTGTAATTGTTCCTCTGCATGAATGCCTGAGTAGATTTGGAGCGGTGTTTTGGATCATTGTCTTGCTGAAATATCCATCCCCTGCATAACTTCAACTTCGTCACTACTTCTTGCACATTATTGTCAAGAATCTGCTGATACTGAGTTGAATCCATGTGACCCTCAACTTTAACAAGATTCCCGGTGGCGGCATTGGTCACACAGCCCCAAAGCATGATGGAACCTCCACCAAATATTACTGTGGGTAGCAAGTGCTTTTCTTGGAATTACGTGTTTTTTTGCCTCCATGCATAACGCCTTTTTGTATGACCAAACAACTCAATCTTTGCTTCATCAGTCCACAGGACCTTCTACCAAAATGTAACTGGCTTGTCCAAATGTGCTTTTGCATACCTCAGGCGACTCGGTTTGTGGCGTGCTTGCAGAAACAGCTTCTTTCGCATCACTCTCCCATACAGCTTTTCCTTGTGCAAAGTGCGCTGTATTGTTGACCGATGCACATTGACACCATCTGCAGCAAGATGATTCTGCAGGTCTTTGGAGGTGGTCTGTGGATTGTCCTTGACTGTTCTCACCATTCCTCTTCTCTGCCTTTCTGATATTTTTCTTGGCCTGCCACTTCTGGGCTTAACAAGAACTGTACCTGTGTTCTTCCATTTCCTTACTATGTTCCTCACAGTGGAAACTGACAGTTTAAATCTCTGAGACAACTTTTTGTATCCTTCCCCTGAACAATTATGTTGAATAATCTTTGTTTTCAGATCATTTGAGAGTTGTTTTGAGGAGCCCATGATGCCACTCTTCATAGGAGATTCAAATAGGAGAACAACTTGCAAGTGGCCACCTTAAATACCTTTTCTCATGATTGGATACACCTGCCTATGAAGTTCAAAGCTCAATGAGGTTACAAAACCAATTTAGTGCTTTAGTAAGTCAGTAAAAAGTAGTTAGGAGTGTTCAAATCAAGAAATTGATAAGGGTGCCTATGCTTTTGCACTGGTCAAATTTTGTTTAAATGCGGATTGCACATTTTCTGTTAGTACAATAAACCTCATTTCAATCCAGAAATATTACTCAGTCCATCAGTTATTAGATATATGAAACTGAAATAGCTGTTGCAAAAACTCAAATTCTTATAAAGAAAAAAGGTTAACATTGATAGGGGTGCCCAAACTTTTCCATATGACTGTACTTGCAAAATTGGGCCTAAAGTTCCGAATTGTTGAATCCCGGTATGCAGGTGGGATCTGGCATATCTCCACTCCCCCTCTCACAGTGACAGAGCGAGATATCACCCTTTGCACTAACCAACTGCTGCCACGTACTAACATGCTACTGAATAGTTGCCACTCTAATATCATTGTTCTGTAACATCTTTACAAGGTATATGCGGCTGCTTCAGGTAGTGCAAAGGGCAAGAATTAGCCCTTTCACTGCAACAGGAGCTGTGGAAGTTTGTGGAAGCCCACTCTGCATCCTGGTATCCCACAGGCCTGAGCTTCGGGCTGACTTGCACATGTTGAGCCCTTTAATGTTAATACATAGTAAGAGTATCAGATACTGATTTTTCTAAATATTAAGTGTAGAAAGCAGCCCCAGATTGGTGATAGATACTCCTTTCAGTCCATATGAAGATAAAAGGACACAATGTTTCTTTGCATAACATTCCCCACAGTATCACACGGTATCAGCCCTTTTGCCTTTATCCTTTTGTGCATCCTGGTGCCATTTCTTTCCCAGGTAAGTGATGCACATGATGTAAAACACTATGAATTACCCCAGGCCACAGTCCTCTGCTGCTCCTAGGTTTGCTCCTAATACACACAAGTCTGTGGTAAGCCTTTCTGTCATGAATAGGGGTCACCATGGCATTCTGATGCATCTGCATCTACACAGCCCCATACTTTGGACACACAATGCAATACAACTTACAGGGACTTTTCTATCACAGAGAGTATAAGGCCCTGTGTGCACTTGCCGGTTTTTGCTGCGGATTTGCTGGATGTTTTGCTGCAGAAAATGTTCATAACATCTCTGCAGTGATTCACCAGCAAATCCTATGGGAAAAAAAAAATGCTGTGCGCACTATGCGGATTTTGACAGCTGCATGCTTTGCTGCGGGATTCCCGCAGCAAAAACAATTGCATGTCACTTCTTTTCCGTAGGTCCCTGCGGTTTCGAGGGCTGGCAGATCAATCACCCGCTGACTCTGGGTCGGCGGAGGATTGATCCCCGGTATCTGGCCAGATGCTGCTACCCATATAAAGTTTATGGGGAACAGAATCTGGCCCAAAGGGGTAGGAGCAAGCGCTTCATACTCACCGATGACCGGGCAGCTGTCACACTGCTCCCGCGGCTGCTCTTTCATCTTCCAGAACCGGCTCATTATTCATCTCGTATTCACTCCTTCCCTGCTCACCGGTGGCTGTGATTGGTTGCAGGCAGACACACCCCCACGCGGAGTGACAGCTATCGTAGTGCAACCAATCACAGCCGCCGGTGGGCGGGTCTATAGCGTAAAGTAAAATATAATTAAAAAAATCCGGCGTGCGGTCCCCTCCAATTTTGATAACCAGCCAGGATAAAGCCTCACAGCTGGGGGCTGGTATTCTCAGGCTGGGGAGCCCCACGTTATGGGGAGCCCCCCAGCCTAAAAATATCATCCAGCAGCCACCCGGAATTGCCGCATCCATTAGATGCGACAGTCCCGGACTTTTCCCGGCTCTTCCGGTTGTCGTGATGTGGTGGCAATTGGGGTAAAGAAGTAGTTAATGGCAGGAGCCCATAGCTGCCACTAAGTCCTAGTTTAGTGATTGCAGGTGTCTATATGACACCCCCTCATCACTAAACTGTAAGTGAAAGTAAATAAGCACAAACACCCCAAAAATCCTTTATTTGAAATAAAAGACAAAAAAGCCCCCTCTTTCACCACTTTATTAGTCCCTAATAACAGCCCTCCAGGTCCGACGTAATCCACAAGATCTCCCACAATGCTTCAAGCTCTGCTACACCTGGCACTCACAGTGAGCGCCGTAGACCATGACTGCTCACTGTGAGGGTCAGGATGCAAGTGAAGTGAGCCGCCGGGATCAGCGGTGACTTCACTGATGTGCTTTGCAGTGACAGGTGGAGGACTCCAGCGGTCACTGCACATCAGCTGACTGAAGTCACTGCTGATCTTATACTCACCTTCTCATGCGAGGCTGCCTCCGGACACTGTCCTCCTGCTGTCCGTGGTACTGAAGTCTCCGGGCCGTGCTTTTGTCAGGCGCGGCTGCCTCCGGCGCTCTGCTGTTTGCGGGTCAGCTGTGCACTGCATAACTGCACATGCATGAGCCGGCCTGGCTCATATGCAGTGTACAGCTGACCCCCAAACAGCAGAGCGCCGGAGGCAGCCGCGCGGGACAAACGCATGGCCCGGAGACTTCAGTACCACGGACAGCAGGAGCGGGGAGAACTGGGAAATCCCGCAGGGAACAACCTGCGGCAATTCCGCACCAAATCCGCAACAATACGCAACATACCGCATGCGGATTTCGGTGCGCATTTTTCTGCCTTTTTTTTTTTTTTTACCGCGGGAGCGGTAATCTTTCAGTGCCTGCGGAATTTTCTTAAGAAAATTCCATTTTCTAGTGCGCACAGGGCCTAAAAGGAACGTCTGATGCTGACGTGATCTGCAGGTATTGTGTACCCTCTAATGAATAGTACAGGTGCACCACACCAGCCAACCCTGCGCGCATCTGGCAGATATCACTGACACTACGTCATAAGTGCTGCACCTCTCAATATTGATGTGAGCAGTGCTGGAGAGCCTAATTTTATCTCTTTTTAACAAAGTCTGCTACTTTAGTCTTCTATGTGTTATTGGGCCAGGCTTGCTGGCCTCTGTCTTCCTACACATCATTAACCACCTTTTACACATCGAGTCTTTGGTGCCCATAACTGTGGTTCAATGGACCAATTTTAGGAGGCCCTAACCCCAGCAGAGCAGACAAGCCATTTAGGAGACACTCTGACACAGTCATCACTATTTGGCTTTACACTTGCAGGTTTTTCTTGCTTGCTCAGCACATCCCGTTTAATTAAGAACGGTTCACTTGCTGCTTAATATTTCCACCCTTTTTTTCTGGGCTATTTTAACCAGAAAACAAATATCTAGCCTCTTTACCTGTTAGTGGTTTACTGTAATGGCTGATTGATGTATAATGGCGCTCAGATGTTCTGAGAGCTTTAGATATGTGACATAGTGCTAACAAGCATTCTTCGTAGTTTCTTGTAACTTGCTGAAGAAAGTAATGGCACATCTCTCAGGTCTAGGGTTTACTTTCACTGTGCGTTTACTTGATCAGATCATATTCTGTATCATAAAGCATCTCTGCGGATTTCAGGTGCACTTGCAGTGATGAAAATGTAGCAGTGTTTCAGCTTTCATATAACCCTTCATCGGGCTGCGAAGTTGAAGAAATGTGTCCATTGAACGATAAAATGCTTAAGAAGCTGATAACAGGGAACTGTTAGTTCTAGTAATTTACAAATGATTTAATGGGAATCTGTCACCAGGCTTTTACTACCTCATCTGAGAGCAGCATGATGTAGTCAAAGAGGCCCTGAGTTCAACAATGTATCACTTAAGGCTACTTTACACACTGCGATATCGGTCCCGATATCGCTAGTGTGGGTACCCGCCCCCATCTGTTGCGCGACACGGGCATATCGCTGCCCGTGCCGCACAACATCGCCCAGAGCCGTCACACATACTTACCTGTCCGGCGATGTCGCTGTGACCGGCGAACCGCCTCCTTTCTAAGGGGGCGGTCCGTGCGGCGTCACAGCGACGTCACTGAACCGCCGCCCAATAGCAGCGGAGGGGCGGAGATGAGCGGGACGTAACATCCCGCCCACCTCCTTCCTTCTGTGCATAGCAGCCGGGAGGCAGGTAAGGAGAGCTTCCTCGTTCCTGCAGCGTCACACGCAGCGATGTGTGCTGCCGCAGGAACGAGGAACAACTTCGTTACTGCTGCAGTAACGATTTTTAAGAATGGACCCCCATGTCGCCGATTAGCGATTTTGCACGTTTTTGCAACAATGCAAAATCGCTTATCGGTGTCACACGCTACGGCATCGCTAATGCGGCCGGATGTGCGTCACAAATTCCGTGACCCCAACGACTCTGCATTAGCGATGTCGCAGCGTGTAAAGCCCACTTTAGATTACTGTGTGCAGCCGTTCTGACTCTGTGAAAGATTTGAGATTTTGTATGTAGCAGAGCCCTGGGAGCTGCCCCTGCCCACACCAGGCTTTCAGTGTACATTTCCATAGACAGAAGCTGCTAATCAAGAAGGGTGTGGAATGGACTACAACTAATGATAAAGAGAAGAGGCTAAAACTAACAATGCAGGTAAACAAAAGCAGACAATGAGATAAGACACACAGGGCTGACTTCTCTGTTTTAACTCTTACAGCATGCTGTCTTCAGATTACATTGCAGAAACCTGCTGACTGAGACCCTTTAAAGAAAACGTAATTTCTTCTATTATAATCTCTATTAGTGTCATTTTACTTTATTCTGCCTGTAAGTTTACATGGTTGTTGAAACAAGTCTGATATTGGTGAGCTATTCTTAAGGACAGGTCATCAATGTAAAAGTAGTGGAGCCACTCTATAAGTCCTCCATTCACATCACATAGTTGTCGGCCGACAACTCTCTTCCCTGACCCTACCATACACAGGAGAGAACCGCAGCAGCAACTTATCTCCAAGAAACCAAAAGGATTTGCCATTGCAAATCCGATGTGCTGGATCCATCTCTCCCCCAACATCATCTGTTTGAGAGAAAGTTTGCGGCCGCTCATACACCTGTCAGTCGCTGTAGATGGGTTTGGTGGGCTTAAGTCTAATGAGAATGTAGCTACGTATTATCTTACATAGTGAAACCGTGCTCAGCTACGTTGCATATCAGCCCATTCTATGCTACTGTGTTCTTCACAACTTGCATCATCGGTGATTTCCACTTCATGAGCATAACTGGTTGATACAATCACAGTGGGGGGAAGTCAGCACTGATCATTGTATATAGGAAACATATAAATGCAGAACAAAACAGTAATATCTGCAAAAATGCTCTTCTGATTGTTGTATAATGGGCTTGTATATTTAGTTTTGTGGTCTCTGATGTAACAGAAAGCAAGAGTGATGCCAAATTTTAATCTGCGATTTCTAATTAATTCCTTAGATGGACATTTAATCCCGCTGTTCTGACCAAAGCTAATGTCGTCCGAAGTGGAGACGCTGCACAAGGGGCTGAAGGAGGAACCTCGCAGTTTCAAGTGGGCGATCTTGTACAGATATGTTATGATTTAGAGAGAATAAAGCTACTACAAAGAGGTCATGGAGAATGGGCAGAGGCCATGCTTCCTGTAAGTTGTCTGTTTTATTGCATTTTTATCCATAATGCTCTAAAGCAGGTCTGGGCAAAGTTGACCCTCAGGCCACATGCAGTCCTCTATCTGTTCCAGTCCTTGCCGTGGACCAAGACAGCTGAGGGGCTGAAAACAGTGGACCTCAGGCCGCACCACCGCCATCTGCTTCCCGATGTCACTGCTATTTGCATCCACAGGATGCAGACAGCGGTAAACTCATCGGTGAAGGAGGGGGACGTTGGCTCAGTCTTCCACCAGTCAGCATGAGGCACAGCAGATTCAGTGATGTCACATCAGCGTTTGGGTGGAGCTTCAGTGCATTGGAGGGACGGGAACAAGAATGAAGAGAGTATGTGGTGTGGTTTTGTTTCCCCCCCCCTCACCCCGCCTCCATGTGTATAAGATGTTTGCATGTATGTAGGAGTCAGCGTGTGGGCTCATAATGTGTATATATATGGGGCAATGTGGAGGCTCAGACATGTAGGAGACTGAGGGCTCTCAAATATATGTGTGTGTGTGTGTGTGTGTGTATATGTGTATATGTATGTGTAGATATAGATATATATATATGGCTATAGAGGGGTGCATAATTGTATATAGAAGGCTATGTGGGGGCTCATACTGTATTTCTTTGTCGCTCCATTGGGAGACCCAGACAATTGGGTGTATAGCTTCTGCCTCCGGAGGCCACACAAAGTATTACACTTAAAAGTGTAAAGCCCCTCCCCTTCTGCCTATACACCCCCCGTGCATCACGGGTTCCTCAGTTTTCATGCTTTGTGCGAAGGAGGCAGACATCCACGCATAGCTCCACAGCTTAGTCAGCAGCAGCTGCTGACTATGTCGGATGGAAGAAAAGAGGGCCCATAACAGGGCCCCCAGCATGCTCCCTTCTCACCCCACTCTTGTCGGCGGTGTTGTTAAGGTTGAGGTATCCATTGCGGGTACGGAGGCTGGAGCCCACATGCTGTTTTCCTTCCCCATCCCTTTAGGGCTCTGGGTGAAGTGGGATCCTAATCGGTCTCCAGGCACTGAGACCGTGCTCCATCCACAGCCCCTGGGGACTCTGCTGGACAAGGAGCCGAGTATCGTCAGGGACAAGACCCTGCTACTTTGAGGTACTCTGTGTCCCCATGGGGACCGCGCACAGAAACACTCCAGCATTGCTGGGTGTGTTAGTGCGCCGGGGACCGCAGCGCTGACCGCGCTTGTGCCATCACACACTGCAGCGTGGCTGGGTGTGTTAGTTTACTGGGGACTACCGCGCTGACCGCGCGCTGCCATTTCACACTGCAGCGCGCCTGGGAGTGTTAGTACGCCGGGGACTACCGCGCCGACCGCGCTTATACGCCGACCGCGCTTATACCTTTAGTCCCCGGCTTTTGCGGCCTAGTCTCAATCTTTTCCCGCCCCCAGGCCTGCCAGTCAGGGGAAGGGCGAGACGCTGTACAGGACGTCAGCGCTGAGGGCTGGAACATGCTTTGCATACTCCACCCCCCTCACTGTGCACAGTGGGGCACCAGATTCCCGCACTTTCTAGGGCACGCCCACGGCCCCCTCCTCTCCTCAGGACGCCGGCAGCCATTCCTGTCAGCTCTTCTGACGCTGGAGAGGGGAGACAAGCTCTGGGAGACCCAGGCAGGGATTCTGGTGATCACACAACCGCTTTGAGCGGTCGGTAAGCAGCACCTGAGGTGCTGGCCCCACTAGTGCAGAAGTGTACATATAGATTATATGCTTATAGGCTATACTTTACACTGTATAGTGCACGGTTGATTTTTGGCTATATACCCTCCTGGATTGCTCAGAGGAGACAACAGCATGTCGTCCGCAAAAAGCAAGGGTGCCAAAGCACAGGCTTACTATGCTGCCTGCGCCGCATGTACGGCTATACTACCGGCAGGTTCCACTGACCCTCATTGTGTGCAATGCTCGGCCCCTGTGGCACTTACTCAGCCGGAGCCTCTGCTAAGGGTGGCCCAGGGGGAACCACCTGCTAACACTGTCCAGGTGACGGGGACGGAGTTTGCAGTTTTTACTGATAGACTTTCTGAGACTATGGCTAAGATACTAGAAGCCTTGCAGTCCAGACCGGTATCTCAGACCATGGGCACTGTGGAATCATTGCACCCTGGTCCCCCTCAGTTGGAGCAACAATGTCCTCCCGGGGTGTCTCATAGATCCCAGGGTGAGGTCTCTGACACGGACCGCAGCCCCAGACCGCCTAAGCGAGCTCGCTGGGAAATTCCCTCGACATCATCACATTGTTCAGGGTCTCAGCGGGAGGACTCTCTGTATGATGAAGCGGAGGTAGCTAATCAGGATTCTGATCCTGAGGCCGCTCTCAACCTTGATACTCCTGATGGGGACGCCATAGTGAATGATCTTATCGCGTCCATCAATCAAATGTTGGATATTTCTCCCTCAGCTCCTCCAGTGGAGGAGTCAGCTTCTCAGCAGGAGAAATTCCGTTTCAGGTTTCCCAAGCGTACAACGAGTATGTTTCTGGACCACTCTGACTTCAGAGAGGCAGTCCAGAAACACCGAGCTTGTCCAGATAAGCGTTTTTCCAAGCGCCTTAAGGATACACGTTATCCCTTCCCCCCTGACGTGGTCAAGGGCTGGACTCAGTGTCCCAAGGTGGATCCTCCAATCTCCAGGCTGGCGGCTAGATCCATAGTTGCAGTGGAAGATGGGGCTTCACTCAAGGATGCCACTGACAGACAGATGGAGCTCTGGTTGAAATCCATCTATGAAGCTATCGGCGCGTCTTTTGCTCCAGCATTCGCAGCCGTATGGGCACTCCAAGCTATCTCAGCGGGTCAAGCGCAAATTGACGCAATCACACGTACGTCTGCGCCGCAAGTGGCGTCCATAACCTCTCAGACGTCGGCATTTGCGTCCTACGCTATTAATGCTGTCCTGGACTCTGCGAGCCGTACGGCGGTTGCATCCGACAATTCGGTGGCAATACGCAGGGCCTTGTGGCTACGGGAATGGAAGGCAGATTCGGCTTCCAAAAAGTGCTTAACCAGTTTGCCATTTTCTGGCGACCGTTTGTTTGGTGAGCGATTGGATGAAATCATCAAACAATCCAAGGGAAAGGATACATCCTTACCCCAGGCCAAACCAAACATACCCCAACAGAGGAGGGGACAGTCGAGGTTTCGGTCCTTTCGGGGCGCGGGCAGGTCCCAATTCTCCTCGTCCAAAAGGCCTCAGAAGGATCAGAGGAACTCCGATTCATGGCGGTCTAATTCACGTCCTAAAAAGACCGCCGGAGGTGCCGCTACCAAGGCGGCTTCCTCATGACTTTCGGCCTCCTCACACCGCATCCTCGGTCGGTGGCAGGCTCTCCCGCTTTTGCGACACCTGGCTGCCACAGGTAAAAGACCGTTGGGTGAGAGACATTCTGTCTCACGGTTACAGGATAGAGTTCAGCTCTCGTCCTCCGACTCTATTCTTCAGAACATCTCCGCCTCCTGAGCGAGCCGATGCTCTTCTGCAGGCGGTGGGCACTCTGAAGGCAGAAGGAGTGGTGGTCCCGGTTCCTCTTCAGCAACAGGGTCACGGTTTTTACTCCAACCTGTTTGTGGTTCCAAAGAAGGACGGGTCTTTCCGTCCTGTCCTGGACCTAAAACTGCTCAACAAACACGTAAAGACCAGGCGGTTCCGGATGGAATCCCTCCGCTCCGTCATCGCCTCAATGTCCCAAGGAGATTTCCTTCCATCGATCGATATCAAAGATGCTTATCTCCACGTACCGATTGCTCCAGAGCATCAGCGCTTCCTGCGCTTCGCCATAGGAGACGAACACCTTCAGTTCGCGGCACTGCCGTTCGGCCTGGCGACAGCCCCACGGGTTTTCACCAAGGTCATGGCTACAGTAGTTGCGGTCCTCCACTCTCAGGGTCACTCGGTGATCCCTTACTTAGACGATCTGCTGGTCAAGGCACCCTCTCAAGAGGCATGCCAACACAGCCTCAACGCTACTCTGGAGACTCTCCAGAGTTTCGGGTGGATCATCAATTTTCCAAAGTCAAATCTGACACCGGCCCAATCGCTGACATATCTTGGCATGGAGTTTCATACCCTCTCAGCGATGGTAATGCTCCCGCTGAACAAACAGCGGTCACTGCAGACAGGGTTGCAATCTCTCCTTCAAGGTCAGTCACACCCCTTGAGGCGCCTCATGCACTTCCTAGGGAAGATGGTGGCAGCAATGGAGGCAGTCCCTTTCGCGCAGTTTCACCTGCGTCCTCTTCAATGGGACATCCTACGCAAATGGGACAGGAAGTCGACGTCCCTCGACAGGAACGTCTCCCTCTCTCAGGCAGCCAAAGCTTCCCTTCGGTGGTGGCTTCTTCCCACTTCATTGTCGAAGGGGAAATCCTTCCTACCCCCATCCTGGGCGGTGGTCACGACGGACGCGAGTCTGTCAGGGTGGGGAGCAGTCTTTCTCCACCACAGGGCTCAGGGTACGTGGACTCAGCAGGAGTCCTCCCTTCAGATCAATGTTCTGGAGATCAGGGCAGTGTATCTTGCCCTAAAAGCGTTCCAGCAGTGGCTGGAAGGCAAGCAGATCCGAATTCAGTCGGACAACTCCACAGCGGTGGCTTACATCAACCACCAAGGCGGAACACGCAGTCGGCAAGCCTTCCAGGAAGTCCGGCGGATTTTGATGTGGGTGGAAGCCACGGCCTCCACCATATCCGCAGTTCACATCCCGGGCGTAGAAAACTTGGAAGCAGATTTTCTCAGTCGCCAGGGCATGGACGCAGGGGAATGGTCCCTTCACCCGGACGTGTTTCAGGAGATCTGTTGCCGCTGGGGGATGCCGGACGTCGACCTAATGGCGTCCCGGCACAACAACAAGGTCACGGCATTCATGGCACGATCTCACGATCACAGAGCTCTGGCGGCAGACGCCTTAGTTCAGGATTGGTCGCAGTTTCAACTCCCTTATGTGTTTCCACCTCTGGCACTGTTGCCCAGAGTGTTACGCAAGATCAGGTCAGACTGCCGCCGCGCCATTCTCGTCGCTCCAGACTGGCCGAGGAGGTCGTGGTACCCGGATCTGTGGCATCTCACGGTGGGCCAACCGTGGGCACTACCAGACCGTCCAGACTTGCTGTCTCAAGGGCCGTTTTTCCATCTGAATTCTGCGGCCCTCAACCTGACTGTGTGGCCATTGAGTCCTGGATCCTAGCGTCTTCAGGGTTATCTCAAGAGGTCATTGCCACTGAGACAGGCCAGGAAACCAACGTCTGCCAAGATCTACCACAGGACGTGGAAGATATTCCTATCTTGGTGCTCTGATCAGGGATTTTCTCCCTGGCCATTTGCATTGCCCACTTTTCTTTCCTTTCTTCAATCAGGATTGGAAAAAGGTTTGTCGCTCGGCTCCCTTAAGGGACAAGTCTCAGCGCTCTCTGTGTTCTTTCAGAAGCCTCTTGCCAGGCTTTCTCAGGTACGCACTTTCCTGCAGGGGGTTTGTCACATTGTCCCTCCTTACAGGCGCCCGTTAGAACCCTGGGATCTGAACAGGGTTCTGATGGCCCTTCAGAAGGCACCTTTTGAGCCTTTGAAGGATATTTCTCTTTCTCGCCTTTCGCAGAAGGTGGTCTTCCTAGTAGCAGTCACATCACTTCGGAGAGTGTCTGAGCTAGCAACGTTGTCATGCAAGGCTCCTTTCCTGGTGTTTCACCAGGACAAGGTGGTGCTGCGCCCGGTTCCGGAATTCCTTCCTAAGGTGGTATCCACCTTTCATCTCAATCAGGATATCTCCTTACCTTCTTTTTGTCCTTATCCAGTTCATCAATGTGAAAGGGATTTGCATTTGTTAGATCTGGTGAGAGCGCTCAGAATCTACATTTCCCGTACGGCGCCCCTGCGCCGCTCGGAGGCACTCTTTGTCCTTGTCGCTGGTCAGCGTAAGGGGTCACAGGCTTCCAAATCCACCCTGGCTCGGTGGATCAAGGAACCAATTCTCGAAGCTTACCGATCTTCTGGGCTTCCGGTTCCCTCAGGGCTGAGGGCCCATTCTACCAGAGCCGTGGGTGCGTCCTGGGCATTGCGGCACCAGGCTACGGCTCAGCAGGTGTGTCAGGCGGCTACCTGGTCGAGCCTGCACACTTTCACCAAACACTATCAGGTGCATACCTATGCTTCGGCGGATGCCAGCCTAGGTAGACGAGTCCTTCAGGCGGCGGTTGCCCACCTGTAGGAACGGGCCGTTTTACGGCTCTATTACGAGGTATTATTTTACCCACCCAGGGACAGCTTTTGGACGTCCCAATTGTCTGGGTCTCCCAATGGAGCGACAAAGAAGGGAATTTTGTTTACTTACTGTAAATTCCTTTTCTTCTAGCTCCAATTGGGAGACCCAGCACCCGCCCTTTTCCCTTCGGGCTGTTGTTTTTTCGTGTACACATGTTGTTCATGTTGAATGGTTTCAGTTCTCCGAAATTTCTTCGGATTGAAGTTACTTTAAACCAATTTATTTGCTTTCCTCCTTCTTGCTTTTGCACTAAAACTGAGGAACCCGTGATGCACGGGGGGTGTATAGGCAGAAGGGGAGGGGCTTTACACTTTTAAGTGTAATACTTTGTGTGGCCTCCGGAGGCAGAAGCTATACACCCAATTGTCTGGGTCTCCCAATTGGAGCTAGAATAAACAAAATTCCCTTCTTCTGATGCTATGCGGGGCTCTTTGGGCTTTTTGTTTAGGAGGCTTTGAGCTGGCTCATACTGTATTTAGGAGGCTGTTGGGGATTCATACTGTTTGAATATAATTCTAATGGGGTGTATAATGTCTATAGGGGGCTGTGGTACTCATACGGTATTTAGGAGGTATTATCTGCAGTCTCATACTGTATTTAGGAGATTATGTAGGGCTCATATTGTATATAAAAGGTTATGTGTGGTTTATAATTTATATAGGGGGATATGTTTGGCTCATGTATATTTGGAAGCTATGTAGGGCTCAATGTAAAGTATATAGGAGGCTATGTGGGACTCATACTGTACATATGAGGCTATGTGCATCTGATAATGTATATAAAAAGCTATGTGAGGGCCCATGCTATATTTAGATAACCCAGCAGAAAATGGGTATAGGAGAGGACACTAATACAGAAAAAACGTAGCTTTTAATAGTGAACTTAAAAGACCATCGGTCATATAAAAATGTGACTATAAAAACAGTCATATGTCATTTGGGTCACAAAGCTCAAACATGCCCAGTGACATATGAGGCACAGGTAATACAAATTCCCAGAGGCTGTGACCCTCTATAATTGTACTCCACAGTATCCTTAATGGGGAACCACCCCTAAGGCTCTGTGCGCACTAGACCGTTTTACCCGCGGATTTACCCACGGATTTGCCGCGGAAATTTCTTGAGAAATGTCTGCAATCTTTGTGCAGACATTTCCCAGCAAATTCTATGAGAAAAAAAAATAGCTGTGCGCACTGTGCGGATTTTTCTCAAGAAATTTCCTTGAAGAATTTCTCGAAAATTTCTTGAGAAAATGAGCATGTCCATTATTTTCCACAGGTACCCTGCGGATTTCGGCAGTACAGCCTGCAAAATCCGCAGGGAACCACCCGCGGGAAAATCGCGGCAAATCCGCATGCGGATTTGGTGCGGATTTTTTCCGGAGGTCCGGAGATCTTTCACTCCCAGAAGTTTCTCAAGAAATTTTCTTGAAACTTCACATTTCTAGTGCGCACATAGCCTAACTGTACCATTTTTGCGCAGATGCCACGTTTTGATCGCCTGTTGTTGCATTTTGCGCAAAACTTGCGGCGACCAAAAAACTTAATTTTGGTGTTTGGATTTTTTTTTGCCGCTATGCCATTTACTGATCAGATTAATTAGTTTTTATATTTTGACGTATCGGGCGTTTCTGAACGCGGCGATACCAAATATGTGTATATTGTTTAATTTTTTTTAACTCTTTAATTTTCAATGGGGCGAAAGGGGGGTGATTTGAACTTTTTAGGTTTTTATTGTTTTTTTTAAAACTTTTTTTTTTTTTATTTTACTAGTCCCCCTAGGGGGCTATTGCGATCAGCAATCCGATCGCTCTGCCCTATCTGCAGATCACAGCTACAGAGCTGAGAACTGCAGATACGGTGCTTTTTCAATGCTGGCTGTATTCCGGCATTGAGAGGAAGAGAGTCATGTTAGTTACAGGCGTCATCTCATGACCCTGTGCTGCCATGGCAACCACCGAGAGTCACGTTATCGCGCACGTGGCTTCCGGTGGGGGCGGCGGTAAGTGAAAATCATGGCCGCGCGCATATACATTTCACTGCCAGGCTTTGGCAGCGAGATGTAACGGGTTAAATGTTCCAGGTGGAATGCGATTCCACTCATATCATGCAGGCACACATGTCAGCTGTTAAAAACAGCTGATATGAGCGCGGATCGCCGCATCCTGCTGGCGGCAGGGAGCGGGGCTTAAACTCACGCTCAATGACGGATAGATCCGTCAAAGGTCGTGAAGGGGTTCAAGCATCACTCGAGAGGTGAAAAAAAACAAAACAGACAATGGAGTAGTGCTTTAGATAAAAGGTTTATTCATTGTGAATGATTGCTTTACTTTTCCTTCCTATTTGATATTTAATTGCATTTTATGCTTTTGCATTTTCAAGACTTTGGGTAAAGTTGGAAGAGTTCAGCAGATCTACTCAGACAGTGACTTGAAAGTGGAAGTTTGTGGAACGTCGTGGACATATAACCCAACTGCTGTTTCCAAGGTGGCATCTGTAGGATCCGCAATAAGCAGTGCAACCGGAGGTAGTCCCAGCGTTTTATTTATTTATTTTTCTACTGGATGTTGTCAGATGATGGTGTAGAATAACCACATAATTTACCTATATTTGCTGAATGCTTGCTTAGTGCTGTCTGCTGACTTTCCCATATCTATGCAGAACTTATTTACAGAGCTAGCTTTCTACACTTACCTGACTCTCCGATTCTGTGTAGCATGCCTGAATTGTGTCTGCCAGTAGTAGTCTCCAGGAGAGTGTGAGGCTGCGCATACACAGTGTACAGATACACACATTATCCTGGATCTTTACTGATGTTTAACGCCATTCTGACATTGATCATTCTGGTGCATCAAATGTCCGGTCACCATGTATGGAGCGGGCTAATTCACATGTAAAGCGCCATGGAATAAATGGCGCTATAATAATTATTATTATAATATCGCTGCTGTTAACCCTTTAAATGTCAATCTCTCACAGCAATATTTAAGGCTCGTGGTCCGGGTGTGGTGTGCTGACATTGTGCACTCATTCATGCTTGATCGTGTGCTACCTATAGCAGGGGTCCCCAAACTTTTTACACAGGGGGCCAGTTCACTGTCCCTCAGACCGTTGGAGGGCCGGACTATAAGAAAAACTATGAAAATGACTATGCACACTACACATATCTCATTTTAAAGTAAAACAAAAAGGGAACAAATACAACATTCAAAATAATCGAAAATAATTGAATATCCTACACCCCGAGTCAATTTCTCTTTTTTTACATCATTGTTTCCTAGGGATTCCAAATTGCCATTAGTAAAATACCAATAGATATATACAGCCCTACAAAAACAATATACGCCAGATTATAACACTTACATACACTGTGCTCCCCAAATACAGCACAGTGCACCTCTGAAATGTGCTTCTCTCTTCCCGCAAATAGGTCCAGCACTCTGCCCCCATATAGGTCCAGCTCTCTGCCCCCATATAGGTCCAGCACTCTGCCCCCATATAGGTCCAGCACTCTGCCCCCATATAGGTCCAGCACTCTGCCCCCATATAGGTCCAGCACTCTGCCCCCATATAGGTCCAGCACTCTGCCCCCATATAGGTCCAGCACTCTGCCCCCATATAGGTCCAGCACTCTGCCCCCATATAGGTCCAGCACTCTGCCCCCATATAGGTCCAGCACTCTGCCCCATATAGGTCCAGCACTCTGCCCCCATATAGGTCCCATGCTCTTTCCCCCATATAGGTCCCATGCTCTTTCCCCCATATAGGTCCCATGCTCTTTCCCCCATATAGGTCCCATGCTCTTTCCCCCATATAGGTCCCATGCAGTCTCCCTCATATAGGTCCCATCAATCCCCCATATAGATCCAGCTCTCTGATCCTCCTCCATGCCCAGTAAAAAAAAGTGAAAATAGACTTTACCTAGCACTGCAGCCGCTCCCGCGCTGTGGTCCCGGCTCCTCTGTCTTCGGCTGTAAGGCCTAGATGAGCACGTCGTGCGTCATGCCGTGATCATTCTAGGTCTGGTCGACGAGCGCCGAGCGTCTACACAGGAACGAGACTTCCCGTGTAGCGCTCGGCGGGTTATTTCAATTGTAAGCGCCTGTGCGCTTACAATTGAAATAACACAAGGAAATTGTGACACAGGCCGGGTAAATGGACTCCAGGGGCCGGATGCGGCCCACGGGCCGTAGTTTGGGGACCCCTGACCTATAGGTTGCCATACCATTTTTTTTTTTCTTTTTTTTTTTTCAGTCTCATTGAGGTAGTTGACCCTTCAATTGTTTGATCACTTGTTCTATATTCTTCAATTTCACATCATTGCTGTGTGTATTATAAAGAAAACTCATGGATGATCTTCTATGACGCCAAGCCACCGGCAGGCATGGGGGTCTCACGTGTGTTCTGCCGTGGCAGGAATGATGGCCTGCTATGACTGTTTTCCTGTGGTGCCCAACCATTTGTCAGTGGCTGAGCTTTACAAATGACTAATTCATACTGCAATACTGTTGTATTACTAGATTTGTGATCATGCAATCTCTACCCCCTTCCATTGTGTTACTATATATATATAGACTAATCAATCTGACGATCACTGGTTTAAGTCCTCCCAAAGGAATTAAACAAAAGTAAAAAAAAAAAATTGTCACTCCATTTTCTCCTATTAAAAATAACTACGGTAATAAAACAAACATATTTGGTATCACTGAGTCTTTTAAAAGTACGATTTGATAAAAATGTTAAATTAATCTATTAAATTAAAAGCTGTAGAGAGAACAAATAAGTAGAAAAAACAAAATTGCAATTTATTTTAGTCACTACAACTTCAGGAAAAAAAAAAGGATTATGAAGTTATCAAAACATCGTATGTACCCCAAAATACTATGAGTCAAAATGTAACTCGCCTCGTAATAAGTCATTACATAACAGAAGAACAAAACATTACAGATCTCCATAATGCAACATTAACCCAATCACAACCTTTGACGTAAGCTTACATCACGGCCTGGTTAAGGTCCATAACCTAGCACATCAACTTACATCATGACAATCACACGGACATCGGAGCTGTGTATACGTGGTCGCTGCCGGGAGATCGGCATAAGTGATAGCCGAGCTCCGGCTTTTACAGCCAGGGACGGTCCTGGATGTTTAACCTCCTAAATGCTGCGATCAATAGTAATCACAGCATTTAGGTAGCTGGGATAGGGATTATACTAATAGACAACTGTAAGTTAAAATCCCATATAGGGACAAAGTTGAAAAGTGGGGAAAAACAAGTAGCAAAAACTGTCTTTTTATCATAAAGCTGACATAAAAGGGGAATAAAACACGATCAAAAAGTCGTATGTAAATAAAAATGGTATTGCTGAAAACATCAACTTGTACTGCAAAAAACAAGCTGCAATACAGCTCTATCAGGAAAAAAGTAAAAATGCTGTAGTTCTGGGAATACAGCAATGCAAGAACACTTTTTTTTCTATAAAATTTGTTTAGGCCCTGTGCGCACTAGAAAAAGGATTATTTCTTTATCGTCCTTTGGGAGACCCAGACCATGGGTGTTTAGCTTCTGCCTCCGGAGGACACACAAAGTACTACACTTAAAAGTGTAGCTCCTCCCTCTGAGCTTATACACCCCCTGGTGAGCCAGTCCCAGCCAGTTTATCGCTTTGTGTTCAGGAGGCATACATCCACACATGCATTCTCATATGATTTCTGCTTTTTGGAAAGAGATTGAAGAAATGCGGGTCCACGCCTGGACCCCCGGCATGTCCCTTCTCACCCCACTGTGTCGGCGGTGTTGTAAGGTTGATTTCCAAGGCTGGAGCCTTACATGCCGTGCTCCTTCACCATCCCTCCTGGGCTCTGGCTTGAAGTGGGAGCCAGCACGGTCTCCATGCCTGGCAGGAGACCGGTCTCCATCCACAGCCCCTTAAGATCCTGTTGGACCGGAGCACTCATCCCCAGGGACCTGGCCCTGCGTCTCAGCAGCTAAGTACCTGAGACGTTTATGTGTTGGGGGTCCATGCTGAATGTACTTATTTTGAAATTTCCGGCGGGTTCTCTAGCTTTCGCCCGAGAACCGCGCCGATGGTGCCTGCGCGTCGGCCTCGCCGCTTAAATTTAGGCCCCGGCTTTGCTGGAGGCCTAGTTTCTGTTAACTACCCTCGCATGTCACTCATGCAAGAGGGACAGACACGGCTCCTCCCGGCGGCCGTTCTGCACAGGGGATGGACACTCCCCACTGCTGGTCGTCCCTCCTCCCCTGCATGTCTCTATGGCCCTCCAGTTCCTGCTCTCCTACAGGAACGCCCTCTAGTCCCGCCCCCTCTCTTCGCTCCGGCGGCCATTTCTCAGGCAGAGTTCATTCTGCGCTGGGCCTTCTGCACTCTGCATCCCTGCTGAGGTGCTGTGCATTGGGGGTCCGGGCTTCGGGATCTGGAGGGCACACAACACCGCTTCCAGCGGTCTGGTAAGCCACAACCGGTCTCCGGTTGTGGACCTCTGTATATTCTCCCTGGGGTTCATTCTCTTGCAAAGCCCCCACTCTAGCAGCATGTCTCACACAAGGAGCAAGGCTCCAAAGCTTTATTCTGTATGCACTGCATGCAAGCTCCTGCTGCCTGAGCCGAGCACCTATCCACATTGTGATGTTTGCTCTAACTTGGCAGTGCCACAGCCTGGAGTGTCACCCCCAGTGGTCTCTCAGGCTGCGGCAGGTGCTGTGGCTGAACCCCCGGCCTGGGTAGAGTCCTTTTCTAGGTCCATATCCCAGTCATTTGCTGAGTCCATGGGACTTTTGTCCAGGACTTTGATGAATATGCATCAGCCCTCCTCACATGGTGCCTCTAATACTCTTGCCAGAGGATCCCTATCCTCTGACCTCCGTCCATCGGAGCTCACAGAGGATTCATCATCAGGTCCCAGACCCCGTCCTTCCAAGAGAAGGCGCAGGGTTTCCTCCCCCTCCTCATCCCGCGGTTCTGACTCAAGAGCTGACTCGCAAGATGAGGAGGATGCCCTCACGGGGGCTCGGAGGCTATGTACCCCATCGATTCTGAGGGTGACTCAGATCTTAGTGACTTGATTGCTTCTATTAATTCTGTACTGGATCTCAATCCGCCAGTCTCAGAGGAGCAACCCTCTCTGGCAGAAAAGCATCAGTTTACCTCGCCTAAGAGAGTAAAGAGTGTGTTCTTTAACCACTCCAGTTTTCAGACCGCTGTGACCAAACCCAGGGCCTGCCCTGACAAACGCTTTCCAAAGCGTGGTTCTGATGACCGTTTTCCCTTTCCACCTGAGGTGGTCAAGGAGTGGTCTCACTCCCCAAAGGTAGACCCTCCGGTGTCTAGGCTCTCAGCCCGGACCGTTGTGTCGGTGGCTGACGGCACCTCACTTAAGGATTCCACTGACCGTCAGATTGACCTTCTGGCCAAATCTGTGTATGAAGCTGCGGGGGCCGCGTTTTCCCCCACTTTTGCAGCAGTGTGGGCTCTAAAAGCCATCTCTGCTTCTCTAGAGGAGATGCATTCCCTCACCAAGGAATCTATGCCTGAGATGGTTACCTTAACTTCCCAGGCTTCAGCTTTTTCATCTTATGCCATGTCTGCCATGCTAGAGGCTGCTCACCGCACTGCGGTGGCTTCAGCTAATTCCCTTGTTATCCGCAGGATCTTGTGGCTTCGAGAGTGGAAGGCAGATGCTTCTTCCAAGAAGTTTCTTGCTGGGCTCCCTTTTGCTGGTTCCCGGCTGTTCGGTGAACAGCTGGATGAAATTATTAAGGAAGCTACTGGCGGGAAGAGTACTTCCATGCCACAAACCAAGACCAGGAAACCCGCCCAGGGTAGGAATCAATCGAGGTTTCGTTCCTTTCGTTCCTCCAACTGGTCGTCCTCTAAGCCTTCCGCCTCGTCCGCTAACTCAGCTAAGGATCAGAAATCCAACTGGCGCCCAAAAGCGCGTCCGCAGAAGACCGCAGGAGGTTCTGCCACTAAGGCAGCTTCCTCATGACTCTCGGCCCGCTCCAGCCACGTCCTTAGTCAGTGGCAGGCTCTCCCACTTTGGCGACGCTTGGTTAAAACAAGTCTCCGATCAGTGGGTGAGAGATATCATATCTCACGGCTACAGGATAGAATTCTCTTCCAGCCCGCCAAACAGATTTTTTCCCTCAACCCCCCCCCCCGCTCCAAGGCCGCCGCCTTCTCGCAGGCCGTGGCATCCTTGCAGGCAAACGGAGTGATTGTACCAGTTCCCGTTCGGGAACGGTTCAGAGGTTTGTACTCAAACCTCTTCCTAGTTCCCAAAAAGGACGGTACCTTCCGGCCCATCCTGGATCTCAAGCTTCTCAACAAGCATGTTCGGGTGCGGCATTTTCGCATGGAGTCTCTGCACATTCTTTTGCTCAAGAAATTCTGCACAAAAATTTTTCTTGAGAAAAAAAGTGTGCGCACTTCTATTTTTTTTTTTCCATAGGTTTTGCTGGGGAATGTCTGCAGAAAGATTACAACCATTTTCTCAAGAAGTTTATGCATCAAAAACGCAAAAAAAAGGGTAAAAACGCAGTGTGTGCACAGGGCCTTATTGTGACAAAGCGGAAAAACATACAAAAAAAACAATATAAATGTGGTATCACTGTAATCATAGTGACCCGCCTAATTACTTATACTGCA
Organism: Anomaloglossus baeobatrachus; assembly: GCF_048569485.1. NCBI lineage: Eukaryota > Metazoa > Chordata > Amphibia > Anura > Aromobatidae > Anomaloglossus > Anomaloglossus baeobatrachus. The sequence continues at coordinate 165,157,055 of NC_134358.1, read as the reverse complement.
CAGTGAACGCTTAAAAAAATAAATAAAGCCAATTCTTTAACTGCTGTTGATTTGTTCATTCTGCCTCCCAAAAATCGCAGTAAGGCACAGCTCACATTTATTCTGCACTCCAGGCTCAGTGCTTAGTGCTTACACTTCTTTTTTGTGTAAATCTCAGAAAAATATGATTCCTGCACACCCCCCCCCCCAAAAAAACCCCAAAAACCAGCAAAATCTGCACTCCCAAATCCAAATGCCCCCTTCCTTCAGAGGCCCACAATATGCCTAAACTACAGTTAATGGCCACATGTTTGGCATTATTGTAGCGAGGAGACTTACTTAACTTATGGCGTGTGTTGTTTCCAGAAGCACGAGCTGAGCACAATGTGTGGGCACTACAATGTACTGGGCACTACAAGGACTTATTTGCAATTTTTAATTCTGCAATATTCACTGGATTTCACTCCATGGGTGTTTTCCAGAGAGAAAATTATCACTACACTCGTAGATGAATCCCAGAGAGGAGTAATTTCCAAACATTGGTCACTTGAAGGGATTTCTTCTCTTCTTGCACTTAGGGGCTCTCCAAATGGACTCTGCAAACTATTCTAGGAAAATCTGTGCTCCAAAAATTAAATAGTACTCCCTCCTATCCGAGCCCTGTGGTGTGGCCAAACCGTACTGTACAGTCACATGTGGATTATTGCCACATTCAGTAGAAATTGTGTAACACTGTATGGGGCTTTTTTTCCTATTCCCCTTGTAAAAATTGGAAATCTGGGACTAAAACAACATTAGTGGTAAAAATGTCATTATTTTTTCTTTACTGCACAATAGTATAAATTGTGACCTGTGGCATCTATATGCTCACTGCACCTCTAAATTATTTCATTGAGGGGTGCAGTTTGTAAAATGTGGTGACTTATGGGGTTGCGTGCATTTTCGGCATGTGAAGGGCACTGTCGATGTGACATGGCAGCCCCAAGCCATTCCAACTAAATCTGCACTCCTGTGAAAGGAATCCTGTGAAAAACACATCCGTTGCGTCAGTTGACATCTAAAAAAACGACTGATCCGTCGCTGACGGATTTAAAAAAATGGAAATGTGAACTTAGCCTTACATTCAGTGCAAAATGTTATGAAAAAACATTCTCAATCACTGGGATCCTTTGTAGCGTTCCAGAGTATTACATTGTAAAGACACACTTCAGAATTGGAAAAAGTGGCCTGGTTCGGAAAGAGAAAACAGGCTCAGGGGTGAAGGGGTTAAGGATTATAGAGTAACTTCTCTGAAACCGTTTATCTGTAGCCGAATTGTTGAAGACCACTTAATTCAGTGTCTGCCATTACCTTGAAGATGAGCGGCTCCCTATTAGTATGATGACCTGTGACACTTTGCAATCACTTGTTTCCGTAGAGAGACTATCACAACTTTTAAAGAAACTGTTTGAAACCCAAGAATCTGGAGATCTGAATGAGGAGTTGGTAAAAGCGGCTGCAAATGGCGATGTGGCTAAAGTAGAAGACTTGCTGAAGAGGCCAGATGTTGATGTAAGGACACTCATTAAGGACACCCTTCAGAACTAAAATATATATATATATACATTTTTTTTATACGAACTACTTGCTAAAACTTTATCTTGATAAACCTAAATGCTGACGTTTTCTTACATTTATCACATTATTCAGTGAGTTAGTTGAAATATTGTAGATATTTCTATGAGTGATGAACCTGTGACTAATTGTTGTAATTAGGTGAATGGGCAGTGTGCTGGACACACAGCGATGCAGGCCGCCAGTCAGAATGGACATGTGGACATTTTGAAGCTCCTCCTGAAGCACAATGTAGATGTGGAAGCAGAGGTAACGCATTACAACATTTTTGTTCTCTGATATAATTCCTAAAACTGTAAAAAGAACCTGTCAGATGTATTTAGTATGGTGGTTGATGATACATTGATTATAGATACGTTTTGCCTAACACTGTCCTCAGGATGTAAGGCTAAATTCCCACAATCAGCTTTTGATGAGTTTTCAATGCTGCGTATTTTCGCTGTGTCAGAAACGCAGCTTCTAACAGTCCCAGCAATGTGGATGGGATTTGTTTTTAGAAATCTGGTGCTCACTGTCCTTTATTTTTACTCAGCGTAAACCTACCTGCGATGCGTGTTTCAGATCCACAACTTGTCAATTTCTCTTGCGGGTGTGCAGAATTTTCTGTGCAGATTTTCTCCAGACTTGCATGACATGCTTTTTTTAAAAGTGCATTTTCCCAGCGGAAACGCAGAAAAAAACACATCTAGTCTGCACCTAAGTATATCAAGTTTTGTCAGAGCCAAATACCAGAAAAAATCAAAGCAACGTTATTTAAAGCATGACATACAAATAAGAGACAAATACTTCAGCGATTGGCAAATGCACACAAAACGCAAGTAATCTAATTTAAATAGATGCAGAAATTCTGCAACATCAAAAACTCACCCAAAGCTCATCTTGCAAACATAGCTTAATAGTCCATCATCGGGGGAGTTTGTGTGTATGGAGCTGAGGCCGCTTCAAACAGGGCAGGTGCTGGCTGTATTATACTGCTGGCATCTGTCTCTAAGGCTATGGCCACACAGGGATTACGGCGATCCCCTCGCATGACACTCAGCTCACGCTGGCAGTACAGCAGAGCCGAGTGTCATGCGAGTGTCCCTGCGACTGAGGTCTGATCGTGCGGGCCGGCTCTGAGGAGGGGCAGGTTGGTGCTGCGGAGGGGCGGGCAAGCTGAGGAGGAGAGGGAGGGATTTATCCCCCTCTCTTCTCCAAAGCCGGCTATTGCCATTCTCGCACTGCACTCGCGGTACACCGTTGTACCGCAAGTGCAGTGCGATTTTTCTCTCGCCCCACTTGAATGGGTGCGAGAGAAAAGAGTCTCACATTACAGTTGCAGCATGCTGCGATTGTTTTCTCGGTTCGATTAGGGCTGAGAAAATAATCGCTCTTGTGTGCTGACACAGGCTAATATTGGTCCGAGTGGAATGCATTTTTTTTTTTTTTATATCGCACTCCACCCTCACCGATTTTCATGCCATGTGGCTTAGGCCTTTATAGCAGTGATTAAAGCTAGCTCTAGTCACCACTGAAATGCTGCGGTCAGTCTGTGGAGGCAACTTTTAAGTGGTGCATTACTAGTAGGGTACCTGTTCCAGCGCCCTTCTTCCCTTCTTCCCTCAACACCACAGCCACCCAATGGATTGCATCAGGCTGGGCTTCATAAGAGATAATTATTTGTACTGATATATTTCAGCATATACAACAAGTGATTATAGAACCACAGAAGTCCCGTCAGAGTAAAAATAGAGAGAAATTAATTAAAGCAAGTTAAAAAAAAATTATATAATGTTATTTGTTACTTTCCTTTCACTGATCCAAAAAGAATAAAAGCATATGCATTATCGCTATGTCTATACAAGTCAGATCTATAAAAATCTAAAATGTTCTAACACAAAAGATAAATACCATAAAGAAACAAAATATCAAAATGCCTGAATTGCTGTGTTTTGGTTGCTTCCAGTCCCCCAGACATGCGATACAGAATGTATACCTGGTTATGGTATCCATCAACAAAAAATATAGTACTGGATCTTCGAAAATGGTGATCCTCAGAATTTTTTTAAGCCAGTAAAAGAATGATAAAAACAAATTCATGTATGTTTATTACAGCCATAATCGTCCTCACCTGAACACTCATGTTTTCCTATTTTTGAATATATTATTTGGTAAAATGAAATATTGGCTTAGTCAATAAGTAGTTAATTTCTCCCATCAATAGTATATTGCAATCTAATCAGCCCCCCTCCCCCCAGGTCTTTACCATGAGGCCTGCAGCACAAACTGCACTTTCAGCACTTGGCTTTCATTGTCATTCCTGTAGATGAATGCAGCAGTGTTTCTCTGTAATAAGGTATTCCATAGCCCTGTTTGCTGGATCAGTGCGGTCCCTGCAGTGGGACCCATAGCGATTAGGAGCCGATTACCTATTCTGTTGAAAGGTCATAGGTTGTTTTTTTTTTTGTTTTTTTTTATTTTATGGAGGAACAACCTCATTTAAGGGTTATTCCTATTTTTACTCCTTTCCTGACTTGGCCATTTTCCATTTCTTCTCTTTCGTTTTTTCCTTCCCTTCTTTTAAGAGCCATAATTTTTTTTATTTTTCTATCTACATAAATTCAGTTTACCATGTAGTATACTGAAAAAATGGAGAAAAATCCTAGTACATTGAAATTGCAGAAAAAAAATGCAATTCTGACTTTTGTTGTTTAGGAATTTGTACACTTTATGGTAAAAACGTGACATCATATTAGTTGTAGCACTAAACCCGATGGGTGTTGGTAATTTTTGGCCAAGCTAATACAGATGTGCCCTTACGAATCCAAAGAAGTAAATGATGCCTGGAGGCAATACTATTATTATTATTATTATTTATTATTATAGAGCCATCAATTCCATGGCGCTTTACATGTGAAAGGGGTATACATAATAGGACAAGTACAATAATCATAAACCATACAAGGCACAGACTGGTACAGGAGGATAGAGGTCCCTGCCCGCGAGGGCTCACAGTCTACAAGGGATAGGTGAGGATACAGTAGGTGAGGGTAGAGCTGATTGTGCGGCGCTGCATCAGACTGAGGGTTACGGCAGGTTGTAGGCTTGTCGGAAGAGGTGGGTCTTCAGGTTCCTTTTGAAGCTTGTCAAGGTAGGCGAGAGTCTGATGTGTTGTGGCAGAGCATTCCAGAGTATGGGGGAGGCACAGGAGAAATCTTGGATGCGATGGTGGGAAGAGGAGATGAGAGGGGAGCAGAGAAGGAGATCTTGTGAGGATCGAAGGTTACGTGCAGGTAAGTACCGGGATACTAGGTCAGAGATGTAAGGAGGAGAAAAGTTGTGGATGGCTTTGTAGGTCATGGTTAGGGTTTTGAAGAGGAGTCGTTGGGCAATTGGAAGCCAGTGAAGGGATTGGCAGAGAGGAGAGGTCGGGGAGTAGCGGGGGGACAGGTGCATTAGTTGGGCAGCATAGTTTAGAATAGATTGTAGGGGTGCGAGACTGTTAGAAGGGAGGCCACAGAGCAGGAGGTTGCAATAATCCAGGCGGGACATAATAAGGGCATGTACTAATGTTTTTGTAGCTTCTTGGGAAAGGAGTGTTCGGATCTGTAAAATATTTTTAAGTTGGAGGCGGCAGGAGGTGAAGAGGGCTTGGATGTGTGGCTTGAAAGAGAGATTAGAGTCTAGGAATACTCCCAGGCAGCGAGCACGAGGGACCGGGGAGAGTGGGCAGCCATTGACATTTGATGGATATGTCAGGTGGGGGAGTTGAGTGATGGGGGGGAAAGACAATGAATTCTGTTTTGTCCATGTTCAATTTTAAGAATTGGGCAGAGAAAAAGGATGAATAGCAGACAGACATTATGGGATTCTGGTTAGTAAGGAGGTGATATCAGGTCCAGAGAGGTAGATCTGCATATCATCAGCATAGAGATGATACTGAAAACCGTGGGACTCTATGACTCTAGGCCAAGGGTGTAAATGGAGAACAGCAGGGGTCCAAGAACTGAACCTTGGGGGACCCCGACAGACAGGGGGCGAGATGAGGAAGTGGTGTGCGAGTGGGAGACGCTGAAAGTTCGGTTGGTTAAGTATGAGGAGATCCAAGATAGCGCCAAGTCTGTGATACCCAGAGACGAGAGAATTTGTAGTACAAAGCTTCTTTCATATAATTGTGTACTGGATGTAAATCAGTGTACTCACAAATGATATTGATTTTGTAGGATAAGGATGGAGACCGGGCAGTCCATCATGCAGCCTTTGGTGATGAAGGTGCTGTGATTGAGGTGTTACATAGAGGAGGTGCAGATCTAAATGCTCGCAATAAGCGCAGACAGACGCCGCTGCATATTGCTGTGAATAAAGGCCACTTACAGGTCGTAAAAACACTTCTGGATTTTGGATGCCATCCAAGCCTACAGGTAAATTATTTATTGCCACATTACACGAAGTAGCTATTGACCAAATAATTTTTCCAAATAAGAAATATTTGACATTTGCAGAATTTCTGTATTTTTTAAATTTTATAATTGTCTTATATGATGAAAATACGGAGCCACCCAAAGGTATAACGTCACCGGTAATATCTGAGCAAAGTTCATGTACCATGTGACATTTAGAATACCAATTTACAAAACAGGTTTTTTTTTTTTGTTATTTTTTGTTTTACAAAACTTGTGGTTTTCCCCACATTTCTTCAAAATGCAACAGAAAATGGTGCAAAAAAAATCTCCTTTGAATACACCTCTATATACAGAGGCTTGAACGCATTTGCAGATCTCATGCTTTTTGCTGCTAGGAGCTGATTTTGAGTTGTATCCACTCAAGGAAATATTCTATGAACTGAACAAAGTGGACTATAGGCAGGTTATGCAGATAAAGATTCGTCCTATGGTTAGGTTCAGCTAACAGGTAATTGCCTAGACTAGATAGAGTTCTAAGCAACCATCGTATTTATAGAGAATCTGTCAGCAGGATTTCACCCCCCAAATGTAGTGCTTTCAAAGACAAGTTCATCAATAGCTGTACATGACCTGTTCTTCCTCAGTCACTGAGAAATATGCAATTGCATTGATATGTGGGGTGAAATCCCCCTGACAGATTTCCTCCAAAGAAAATGTGTCATCCAAAAAATGTTTGATTGAAAAAAAATGTAAATTGTTAATGTTTTGAAAACATCTTATTTTTTATGGTTTAAAGTATTAAAAATAATTTTAAAAGTGTAAGCTTTGATATTTTCCACTTTCTACCAGTAACTGCTACTGAAATTGTAATGAAATCCTAGTGTACTGCTAGCGTGCTTTATGACTGTAGTACATGTGGGTGGGACCTGCTCGCATGTGTCTGACGTCACTACTGCCCTGCCCTTCTGGGTGTTTGCAAAAGGATAAGGGCTGTGTGACAGTGCACTTAGGTTGTGGGCTTCAGATACATGGCTCAGCGGACTGTATCACACATGGTGGGATTAGTTGCATGGCTCAACGGACTGCATTACATATGGTGGGATTGGTTCCATGCCTCGGCGGACTGCATCACACATGGGATTAGTTGCATGGCTCAGCGGACTGTATCACACATGGTGGGATTAGTTGCATGGCTTAGCGGACTGTATCACACATGGTGGAATTAGTTGCATGGCTCAGCGGACTGTATCACACATCGTGGAATTAGTTGCATGGCTCAGCGGACTGTATCTCACATGGTGGGATTAGTTGCATGGCTCACCGGACTGTATCTTACATGGTGGGATTAGTTGCATGGCTCAGCGGACTGTATCACACATGGTGGGATTAGTTGCATGGCTCACCGGACTGTATCTCACATGGTGGGATTAGTTGCATGGCTCACCGGACTGTATCTTACATGGTGGGATTAGTTGCATGGCTCAGCGGACTGTATCTTACATGGTGGGATTAGTTGCATGGCTCAGCGGACTGTATCACACATGGTGGGATTAGTTGCATGGCTCACCGGACTGTATCTCACATGGTGGGATTAGTTGCATGCCTCGGCGAACTGCATCACACATGAAGGACTTGACTTCATTCTGACGTCCTTGCATCACAGACCTCTGAATGAGCCTTTACACTACTAAGCAGAGCGGAGTCAGTGTTCTGAGCACAGGAGCATAATGATTACACTGCTGAGCTATGGACACAGCTGTAAATTTGGCAATGAGTACAGGTAGAGGTAGCCTAACTAGGCTACCATGCTGTTTTTACCACTGGAAGAGATCATCTTCACACTCCGGCTCTGAGTGGTGAGAACAGGGCTGTGGCGGTAACTTCTTTCAAGACATTAAAAACTGCTTGATATCCTGGAATTAGTTGTACAATGTCAGGCTGCCAGTCTCTTCACCTCTGCTGCCCAGACCTGTCACCTCAAATTTGTTGCCAAACCAGAGTGGTTTGAAACCGTTCTCATTTTTAATGAATATGTATTTTACTATTACTTTTTGACCATGCTGGGCTGCAAAAAAAATAAAAAATAAACCGGCACAAAAATTAAATTGAAATAAACCTTTAACTGCGCAGCTTGGGCATCTTTCACAAATCAGTTTTTTTTTCCATCAGTTACAATCCGTTTTGCGACTGATGCAACGGATCCGTCGCAGATCGTGGTAAAACTGATGTGACGGATCCAGTAAAAAAAATGGATCCGTCGTACCACTTTTTTTCATGGCAAAGGTTATTTGCTATTGAAAACCTATATGAACCCATCCTGGAGAGAGAGAGAGGGGGAGGGCAGAGAGAGAGGGGGAGGGAGAGGGCGGAGAGGGCTAGAGACTGGGAGAGAGGGGAGAGACTTTTTCCGACCAGAATGGAATTTACATATCTGAGCACATAATCTGAGCATTCTCGGTTACAAAAAACGGATCAGTCACCGAAATCTGTCATTTAACGGATTGCGACGGATCTTGCTCCCATAGGATTCCATTATAACAAACGACGGATGCCGACGGATCCGTCAGATCCGTTGCTGTCCGTTTTGTCGACGCACACAAAAAAAAGTTAATGTGGACGTTGGCCGGACAAACGTTTTTCGACAGCTCTGTCGTATGACTAATGTAATGTGAGGCCATCCATCGCAATCCATCACTAATACAAGTCAATGAGAAAAAAACGGATCCAGCACTGGATCTGTTTTTTTCACAAAATGACGGATTGCGACGGATGGCAAAAAACGGATGTGTGAAAGAGGATTTAGTGTATTTCAACTGCAAGAAAACCCTAAAACAAACTATAGACAAAAATTTTGACACTGTGGTAACTAACCTTGTAAAATCATTGTACAAAAAGTTCTATGCATATAAAAGCTCGTCAGCAATATTTCTAGTCTGCACATTGTTTTACTTGAAGTGACTTTTCTGGGTCATTTAGTATCTAATGCAGACTACATTTCCCATGATGTCCTTGACTTTGCAGAGGGAGGCATTATATTGCACTTATTATGCTCTGAGTCTTACCTACAAGTAATATATCAGCTACAGTTGTGCTCAAAAGTTTGCATACCCCGGCAGATTTTTTGCTTTCTTGGCCTTTTTTCAGAGAATATGAATAACAGAAAATCTGTTTTCCACTCATGGTTAGTAGTTGGGTGAAGCCCTATATTGTCAAACTACCTTGTTTTTCTTTTTTTTTTTAAACAAGAATGACAACCAAAAACATCCAAATGACCCTGATCAAAGTTCACATACCCCAGTTCTTAATACCGTGTATTGCCCCCTCTAACTTCATTGACAGCTTGAAGTTTTTTGTGGTAGTTGTGGATGAGGCTCTTTATTTTCTCACATGGTAAAGCTGCCCATTCTTCTTGGCAAAAAGCCTCCAGTTCCTGTAAATTTTTGGGGTTTCTTGCATGAACTGCACGCATGAGTTCTCCCCAGAGTGGCTTAATGATAGGGTCATTCCGTGTCAAGTGGACCAGTGGTCCCCACTCGACGTTCTCCGATTTTGCTGAAAATTTATAAGGATGTACATGTATGTTTGAAAAGAGGTTCTGTAAATTTTTAGGGCCAGATCCCAAATATATTGGGCACTGTTGACCTTTCACTGGAGGCCCCCCCCCCCCCCCCCCCCAAGGCTGCGGCTTCAGCTAAGAGGATTTTGCAAACTTTGGCACATAGCCATTAGAGTTCTATACTGGCTATGATGCTGAAATTTGGCATACTAGCTCAACTTTTGCTGCTAAATGCGATAAAATTATTACCGGCTATGACAAAACAATATAGTTCGGCCGCAATTTTGTGTCAAAGTAGCTTGCAAAACGCCTCGCATAAAATTTATGCCAAACTTTGCCCATATATAACTCAAGACCAATAACCAATAGGAACTGGTGCTTTACCCTGTACAACAAACATCTTCATGACTTTGCATTGCTGCAATATCACGGTCAAAGCATATTTATTTGTGGAAATATTCACACCCACATATGATGAAAAACTTAAAAAAAACGAATTTTACCTATTTTTAGGTCCAATTTCCAAAAAAGGGTACCCCTAAAATATATTAATTCTGTTATCATTTGAAAGAGCACATTTTTCTCTACAAGGATCATTGGGGGTTTTTTTTGGAGTCTCTCCATTTATGAAAAGAAAAATGCCACTGAACATGGTGTTATGTATGCACATAATGCATTGATTTTGTTTGATTTTCAGATTCTTATCACATGTTACAGAGTTGTATTGTTGCTAGCAATGTCTATTATAATCAAAAACATATAAACCTATTGACTATTGTTACATTTTAATGCATATATTATTTATTTTTTAGTGATGGAGAATGAAATTGATGACAAAAAGATTTGCATTTCAAGGGTGTCAAATGACCCTTCATCTTTCATTGCCCATGTAGATGGATCTGTCAGATCAGAAATGCCTTTTGTGCCAATTGCAAACCTCCAGCCAGGGCAATACATTGCCTGCATTTACGATAGGAACTGGTGGATTGGAAATATTTCTGAAATTTCAGTCGACGGCCATGATGCATTAATAAATTTTATGCATCCTCATGGACCAGCTAGCTTCTTTCACTGGCCTGTGAGAAATGATACATGCTGGATTCCCGAGCAGTCGATCATTGCAATAATTCCAGCACCAGCTGCAACAGCAATGGGCCGATAATACAGCTTCTCTGAACCGATTATGTTGCAAATTCAGCAACAATTCCAGACCACTTACTTAGACTGAACATTATGGCTTGGGAACCAACAAAAGATACCCAATATTAGGCTTGGGATCCTAGGCAAAGACACCCACCCTCAGGCTTTGGAACCTGCGATAAAGAGACCACCCGCGACTTGCCTTGCACGGCTATCGGCCATGGCTCCTAGGCGATGGGGCTGCCAATTCTCGAAAGACAGCATTATTACAATTCTTAATAGGATTATAATACCAATTCTTAGGGAATTGGTTGTGGTATAACCACCATGGACCAACGCAAGGGTTTGAATAGTGCAGTTAGCATTCATTGCGTATTAATAAATAACACCATGTTCAGTGGCATTTTTCTTTTCTTAAATGGAGAGACTCCAAAAAAACCCCCAATGATCCTTGTAGAGAAAAATGTGCTCTTTCAAATGATAACAGAATTAATATATTTTAGGGGTACCCTTTTTGGGAAATTGGACCTAAAAATAGGTAAAATTCGTTTTTTTTAAGTTTTTCATCATATGTGGGTGTGAATATTTCCACAAATACATATGCTTTGACCGTGATATTGCAGCAATGCAAAGTCATGAAGATGTTTGTTGTACAGGGTAAAGCACCAGTTCCTATTGGTTTTTGGTCTTGAGTTATATATGGGAAAAGTTTGGCATAAATTTTATGCGAGGCGTTTTGCAAGCTACTTTGACACAAAATTGCGGCCGAAATATTGTTTTGTCATAGCCGGTAATAATTTTATCGCGTTTAGCAGCAAAAGTTGAGCTAGTATGCCAAATTTCAGCATCATAGCCAGTATAGAACTCTAATGGCTATGTGCCAAAGTTTGCAAAATCCTCTTAGCTGAAGCCGCAGGCTTGGGGGGGGGCCTCCAGTGAAAGGTCAACAGTGCCCGTTATATTTGAGATCTGGCCCTAAAAATTTACAGAACCTCTTTTCAAACATACATGTACATCCTTATAAATTTTCAGCAAAATCGGAGAACGTCGAGTGGGGACGATTTTTAAAACTGGTGCACTTGACACGGAATGACCCGATATTGAGGTCAGGAGACTGAGATGGACACTCTAGAACCTTAACTTTGTTCTGCTGCAGCCAATGATAGGTCGACTTGGCCTTGTGTTTTGGATGGTTGTCATGTTGGGACATCCAAATATGTACCGTGCACAGCTTCTGGGCTGATGAGTGCAAATTTCCCTCCAGTATTTGTTGATAACGTGCTGCATTTATCTTTCCTTCAACTTTGACCAAGTTTCCTGTGCCTTTGTATCTCACACATCCCCACATCATCAGCAATCCACCTCCATACTTTATAGGAAGAATGGTGTTCCTTTCATCATAGGCCTTTTTGGCACCTCTCCAAATGTAACGTTTATGGTTATGACCAAAAAGTTCCATTTTGGTCTCATCACTCCAAATTACCTTGTTCCAGAAGTTTGGAGGATTGTCTCTGTGCTGTTTGGCGTATTGTAGGCGAGCTACTTTGTGGCATTTGCACATAAATGGCTTTCTTCTGGTGACTTGACCATGAAGCCCATGTTTCTTCAAGTGCCTCCTTATTGTGCATCTTCAAACAGTTACACTGCTAGTTTTCAGTGAGTCCTGTATTTCAGCTGATGTTATTTATGGGTTTTTCTTTGCATCCCGAACAATTTTCCTGGCAATTGTGGCTGAAATGTTTGTTGGTCTACTTGATCGTGGTTTGGTTTTTACATAGTCCCTGATTTTCCATTTGTTAATCACAGTTTGAACACTGCTGACTGGCATCATCAATTCCTTGGATATCTTTTTGTATCCCTTTCCTGTTTTTATACAGTTCAAATATCTTTTCCAGTAGATCCGATGACAATTCTTTTGCTTTTCCCATGAATCATAATCCAGAATCGTCAGTGGCTGGATAAATGATGCAAGAGTCTGTCTGGATCACAGAAACTTACTCAGCTTTTATGCACACACTGATTACAAGCAAACAGGTCACAGGTGAGGTTGTTACCTTTATTAGCTATTCAAACCCATTTGTGTCAACTTCTGTGCATGTTATCAGGCCAAAATCACCAGGGAATGTGAACTTTTGATTTTGGTCATTTTAGATATTTTTGGTTGTCATTATGATTTAAAAAGAGAAAACACAATAGTTTGACAATAAATGGCTTCATCGAACCATTAACCATGAGTGAAAAAAAATATAATTCATATTCTCTGAAAAAAGGCCAAGAAAGCAATAAATCTGCCGTGGTATGTAAACTTTTGAGCCCAACTGTTCATAGAACGTCTATCCCATACTCTGCAGAGTCTGTGTATATTATGTGATGCAGGATCAGCCTGTCTCCTGCTTGTGATAGGTTTATTCCTGTCAGCTTTTTGGGCATGAGATGGAACGTGGGAAGAGTCACCTCAATGGATTTACTTAAAGCCAGCTTTACACCTTACAATTAGGTATGCGATCTCGTATGCGATGTGACACGCCCAGGTCGCATATGCGATTGAATGAGATTGCATGTAGGTCGTTCATTTGCTGTCACACGTGCGTTAGTAGTCTATGTTAAATTGATCAATTTTGTGTGCGATCCTTTAGATCATGTGTTCTGTGACGTATGCATTGGGCACCTTTTTTTTTTTATTTATTGACTTGACAAGCGTGTGTAATGTGTAGAGATGCGTTTTTACTATGTGATCTGCCATTCAGCTCTGCTACATGGCCGCTGACAGCAGACACAGACAGCCATGTAGCAGCGGTGAATGGCAGATGGCAGCAGACACAGACAGAGCCGCACTGTCAGAATGAACTCTGGTGAACCTCACCCGACTTCATTGTGATGCTGCGGCTCTGTCTGTGTCGCTTCCTGATTAGCGGTCACCAGTGAAGACTCACCGGTGACCACTAATCTCCTGAGTAACTGAATTGAGCAGCCCTCTCTCATACTCACCGATCCCCGATCCCCGGCGCTGCACGGCATTCACACTGCTCCGGCGGCTTTTACTGTTTTGAAAAAGCCGGCCGCCCATTAAACAATCTCGTATTCCCTGCTTACCCCGCCCACCGGCGCCTATGATTGGTTAAAGTGAGACACGCCCCCCATGCTGAGTGACAGGTGTCACACTGCACCCAATCACAGCAGCCGGTGGGCGTGTCTATACTGTGTAGTGAAATAAATAATTAAATAATTAAAAAAAACGGCGTGCGGTCCCCCCCAATTTTAAAACCAGCCAGATAAAGCCATACGGCTGAAGGCTGGTATTCTCAGGATGGGGAGCTCCACGTTATGGGGAGCCCCCCACCCTAACAATATCAGCCAACAGCCGCCCAGAATTGCCGCATACATTATATGCGACAGTTCTGGGACAGTACCCGGCTCTTCCCGATTTGCCCTGGTGCGTTGGCAAATCGGGGTAATAAGGAGTTATTGGCAGCCCATAGCTGCCAATAAGTCCTAGATTAATCATGTCAGGCGTCTATGAGACACCTTCCATGATTAATCTGTAAGTTACAGTAAATAAACACACACAGCCGAAAAATCCTTTATTGGAAATAAAAAACACACACACATTCCCTGGTTCACCACTTTAATCAGCCCCAAAAAGCCCTCCATGTCCGGCGTACTCCAGGATGGTCCAGCGTCGCATCCAGCGCTGCTGCATGGAGGTGACCGGAGCAGCAGCAGACACAGCCGCTCCGGTCACCTCCACGCAGCTAATGAAGACAGCCGCGCGATCAGCTGATCTGTCACTGAGGTTACCCGCGGCCACCGCTGCATCCAAATGCCAACGATATGTTTGGCGTTTAAAGCAACACAGCTCATCACCCTGAACACACCATCCCCACTGTCAAATGTGGTGGCCGCAGCATCATAGTTTGGTCCTGCTTTTCTTCAGCAGGGACAGGGAAGATAGTTAAAATTGATGGGAAGATGGATGGAGCCAAATACAGGACCATTCTTGAAGAAAACCTGTTGGAGTCTGCAAATGACCTGAGACTGGGACAGAGATTTGTCTTCCAACAAGACAATGATCCAAAACATGAAGTGAAAATCTACAAAGGAATGGTTCACAAATAAACATATCCAGGTGTTAGAATGGCCAAGTCAAAGTCCAGACCTGAATCCAATCGAGAATCTGTGGAAAGAGCTGAAAACTGCTGTTCACAAACGCTCTCCATCCAACCTCACTCAGCTCCAGCTGTTTGCAAAGGAAGAATGGGCAAGAATTTCAGTCTCTCGATGAGCAAAACTGATAGAGACATACCCCAAGCGACTTCCAGCTGTAATCGCAGCAAAATGTGGCGCTACAAAGTATTAACTTAAAGGGGACAAATAATATTGCACGCCCCAATTTTCAGTTTATTTTTTATAAAATTTTAAAATGAGCAATACATTTTGTTCAACTTCACAATTGTGTCCCACTTGTTGATTCTTCACCATAATTTTTTTTTTTTTTATCTTTGTGTTTGAAGCCTGAAATGTTGGAAAAGGTTGAACAATTCAAAGGGGTCGAACACTTTCGCAAGGCACTGAATATCCTAAAGGGATAGTCCACTTTCAGGAAAGGTTGATGGCACATGCCATTGCGCTTAGTGACTGGCTAGAGCAGTGACAAGCTGTTGACGTGACATCCGCTGCTTCCAGCAGTGCTTTCATCGGTGATCATTTCATCTTGTAGTTGGCAGGAAATTGACTAAAAGCTGGGATGAATTGAATCATAAAGGTAGACTATTTCTTGTGTACCATTGTAATTAATCGGTAATAATTAGATTTGCTGCAGCGCTGCTTTAGAAAAGTGATCCATTAGAAAGTTTTGTCATATTTACATCCATGGAAAACAGACTGCTTTTCCTTCCGTGTCCATTTTGTATCTGTGTTGCATCTGCTTTTCCTAATTTGTCTTGACATACTGAAGCAGGTAGACAGTCTGAACTCATATTTATCCATTGTCTTTTAACAATGGATCAGTGAAAAACTGAAGAAACACTGATTGAACACGGTACTACAAAATCATCCATTTGATAAGAATTCCAATCGTCTCTTAATGGCCAAGTCTGAAAAACAAAAGGGATGAGAACAGGACATGCTCTGTCTCACGGACTTGGATGCTCAGATCCACTTCACGAAATCCGCTTTAGATGTACGTTGCCACAGGAGGTTCGATCTCGCAAACTGCTGTTTATGGTACAATCGCGCCAGCTCACGTGCAGTGCCGGCGAAATCATCGGCGTGTCAGCTACAGTGCGGGAAATAAGTATTTGATCCCTTGCTGATTTTGTAAGTTTACCCATTGACAAAGACATGGACAGTCTATAATTTTAAGGGTAGGTTAATTTTAACAGTGAGAGAATATCCAAAATAAAATTCAGAAAATCAAATTGTATAAATAATATAAATGTATTTGCATTTTGGAGAGAGAAATAAGTATTTGATCCCTCTGTCAAACAAGACTTAATACTTGGTGGCAAAACCCTTGTTGACAAGCACAGCAGTCAGACTGTTTTTGTAGTTGATGATGAGGTTTGCACACATGTCAGGAGGAACTTTGGTCCACTCCTCTTTGCAGATCATCTCTAAAACATTACAATTTTGAGGCTGTCTCTTGGCAACTTGGAGCTTCTGCTCTCTCCATAAGTTTTCTATGTGATTAAGGTCTGGAGACTGGCTAGGCCACTCCATGACCTTAATTTGTTTTTTCAGCCACCTCTTTGTTGCCTTGGCTGTATGTTTTGGGTCATTGTTACGCTGGAAGTTCCAGCCACGATCCATTTTTAATGTTTTGGCAGAGGGAAGGAGGTTGTCACTCAGGATTTTATGGTACATGGATCCATCCATTGTCCCATTGATGCGGTGAAGTAGTCCTGTGCCCTTAGAAGATAAACGCCACCAAAACATAATGTTTACACCTCCATGCTTGTCAGTGGGGATGGTGTTCTTTGGGTCATAGGCAGCATTTCTCTTCCTCCAAACACGGCAAGTTGAGTTAGTGAACCTGTCAGGTGCAATATGCACCCAGAACCACAAGCAGTTCGGGGTGCATATTGTTGATTCCTGCCTAACAGTCCCTGTATACACTAGCATAAATAAACAGATCTGTAGAATAAGTATTTCTAAAGATCGTATGTTATAGGCTAATGAGTGCGAGGATTAGTCCCGAGGGCGTTTCTCCCCTTAGCTGGTCGGCCTACATAGCATGGTAGCATGCCCCTATGAGCGTACTAACATGCTAATGAATGCGCAGCGACGCGCACATACCTTACTGTTCATGGCGGCCGGCAGAGGATGGATGCACAGTGTGCATGATCCAGAGTCCCGGAAGCTTCCGATCATGCACACTAAACTGATGCTGGGTGTAAGCTTCCCGGCTTCAGTAAGGTAAAGTGCACATGACTGGACATGCTGAGGATTCCGGATCATAAGCAGAGCACATCCATTCTCCGGACGCCACGAATAGTGAGGTATGTGAGGCGTCGCTGCGCGTTCATTAGCATGTTAGTTTGCCCACAGGGGCGTGCTACCATGCTATGTGGGCCGACTAGCTAAGGGAACAAACTCCCTCGGGACTAGACTTCTGAAAAGGACAATGCTGAACAGAGGCCAGACTGAGTCTAGAATAACTCTGCTGCATTAGGCTAGGTTCACATTTCCGTCAATTTGTATCAGTCACAATCCACGGCTCTGGTAAACCATTTGGCGGATTCCGCTGTTCCCATAGACTTGAATGAGCGGCGGATTGTTACTGATGATGCTGCGTTGCATCCTCCACCTTACACCGTGGAACGACTGACCGTCGGGTAGCAGGAATGCAGCTTGTAACGTTTTTTTGAGCAGCGCAGTCCGTAGGATTTCGCTGCGCTTGCTCTCTGGCTCCCTGCACACGTAACCAAGGTACACATCGGGTTACTAAGCAATGCGCTTTGCTTAGTTACCTGATATTTACCCTGGCTACGTGTGCAAGGAGTCAGCGCTAAGCAGCGCACGCTGGTAACCAAGGTAAATATCAGGTAACCAGGCAAAGTGCTTTGCTTAGTTACCCGATATTTACCCTAGCTACGTGTGCAGGGAGCCCGACACTTTCCCGCTCGGATTCGCCCCCTCCCCCCGCACTCGGCATGTGTGTACACGTGCGTGTACACACACACACACACACACACACACACACACACACCCACTTGTTCCAGGCCATTCTGTCCCCGGCACTGACGTCCTCAGCGCCATGGCCCTGCTCGGCTCCACCCACCCTGCACTCCGCCCCCCACACACATTCTCGGCGGCCGAACGATCAGCTGATCACCCGGCGGGTGGCTGCTGTGAGCGATCAGCTGATCACCCGGCGGCCCGCTTTTGTGAACGATCGGCTGATCACCCGGCGGCCGGCTGCTGTGAGCGATCAGCTGAAAGCTCTCTCTTTTACAACGGAGTCCAACAATGAATTCTATTCTTGTCATCCGTTGTACAACGCATCAGTCCCAAGCGTCAAGCAATGCATATGACTGATGGAAAACAACGGAAATGTGAACCTAGCCTTATACTTAATTGATCCCTTGGGGGGGGGGGATCATCTGAATTTCATTATTCAGAGATTTACATGGAAACCCCAATGTAAGAGCTCAGCATAGAGAACAGGATAAATGTGTCCAAAATTTTATGTAAAATGTGCACAATAAAAGCTTCTGCTCAATTCCACAAAGAAAACAAGTCTCCAATCTGATCCGTCATCTGTCAGTGGAAATGTGGGAGTTTTCTCCTGATGGATAACATAAAGGGAAAGCGCTAAGGCTTCATTCTCATCAATAAACCCACCTAATTCTGCACTCCCAAATCCATCTGTAAATGGAAATATAGTTGGCTTCCACGTTACTGGTAGCACAAAGGCTCTGGAAAAGCGCTATGGCTCCCCCACCGTCTGAAGAAAAGAAAAAAAAAATTAAAATCTGTGCTTCCAAATCGAGATGCTCCTCTCCCTTCTGACCTTCTGAACCCCACAATGCACCTAGCATATGTAGCGTCCACATGTTTTGCATTTCTGTAGTGAGGAGGCTCGCTTAATTTATGGGGTATGTGTCTCCAGGAGTACGAGCTGGGCTCAATTTACCGGGCACAACAACGTGTGCTGGGGTATGACAAGGTACTGGGCACTACAATGGCAATTAGCTGTTTTCACTCAGCATAAGCCATTGCTGCTTGCTTCTGGAAACCTGGGGGTGGGAGTGGGGGTGGGGAGATTCTGCTCTTCTGGAACTGAGGGGCTCTCTGTATATGGAGTCCACAAACTATTGTATAAAACTTTGAACTTTCAAGAGTCAGCGCTCCCTCCTCCTGAATATTGCTGTATGGCTGAGCAGTCTGTGCTGCCACATATGAGGTATTGCCAAGTTCAGCAGAAATTGTCAAATTTTGGTGCCACTTTTACTCCTTTCCCTGTATGAAAAATGTAAAATTTTGGGCTAAAACAAAATTTTTGTGGTAAAAATATTAGTTTTTCTTTATTGCCCAATGGTATAATATTCTGTGACACACCAGTCGTGCCAATATGATAACTGCACCCCTAGATGAATTCATTGAGGGGTGTAGTTTGTAAGATGTGGTCACTTATAGAGGGGGGATGTTTGCTATTTTCATACCTCAAGTGCTCCGCCAATGTCACATGGCACTGCAAAATCTGAAGTCCAATATGGCGCACCTACCTTTCTGAGCTTTGTAATGTGCCACAAAAGTAGTTTTCGACTACATATAGGGTATGGGCGTACCACATATGAGGTATTGACATGTGCAAGACAAATTGTATGGTGCCTTTTTTCCTGTAACCCTGAAAATATAAAGTTTGGGGTAAAGCAACAATTTTGTTGGAAAAAATGTTAAAAAAAAAAAAATATATATACCATATTTTTCAGACTATAAGACGCATCGGACCATAAGACGCACCCTGGTTTTAGAGGAGGAAAATAGGAAAATAATATTTTAAGCAAAAAATTTGGTCATGACACACTGTTATGGGGAGAGGATCTGCTGCTGACACTGTTATGGGGGTAATATCCCCAAATTCTCTACTAAGGTACCCCAGCCTGGTAATGATCCTCCTGCCTTGTATATACAGTATATGTCCCTCATCCTGGTATAGCCCCTATCCTGCTATATACCGTCATCCTGGCATATGGCCGCATCCTGGTATATACTGGCATATGGCCGCATCCTGCTATATATCCCCATCCAACCTGCTATTTACCCCCCCATCCAACCTGCTGTATACCCCCATCCTGCTCATATACCCCCATCCTGCTGATAATACACCCCCATCCTGCTGATAATACACCCCCATCCTGCTGATAATACACCCCCATCCTGCTGATAATACACCCCCATCCTGCTAATACACCCCCATCCTGCTGATAATACACCCCCATCCTGCTCATATACACCCCCATCCTGCTCATATACACCCCCATCCTGCTCATATACACCCCCATCCTGCTCATATACACCCCCATCCTGCTCATAATATACCCCCATCCTGCTCATAATATACCGCCATCCTGAGAGCATCTATGATATACATCGGTGTGGGGAGATGTGTGCTGCTGAATGAGTAGCCCTCTGACAGCCCTTGGCGATTGTGCCAACTTATTAATACTGTCTCCTGATGAAGCTCAATTAATTAAATGGGAAGAAACGTGTCGAGGCTCTGTTATTTTATGCTTATGGGTTGAGGACCATGGAGAGCCTGGATATCTTCACTCAAGAGAAAAAATACTGCTAAGGGACCTTTGACCCGAATATATCTCAGATAAGTGATTGTTTCTTCTTTCTTTCTCTACTATTTAATGATATAATCCTATAAGTTCTACCCGACAAGAAGGGAGATCAGGGATATCACAGGAGGGAAAGCCGCTGAGGAATGGGGGCACCTTTTTACCTTTAGGGTGCGTGTGACGTAAGTTACCGTATATCTCCATTGGCAGGCAGAGGAAAGGGAGATTGAGGGTCATCGAGGCATTATCCCTTTAGCAGTATTGTTTATTTAATATGCTGAGTAACTAACAGTTTTTGTTCCCTTGATAGGAACTAATGTGGCGGTCCCATGGTCCTGGGATTTTTTTTGTGTTATTTTTCACAGGTGGAATGTTTAGTATTTTAATAAATTTAAATAAAAATGTTTTTATGTATACTAATTGAGGTAGGTTTAGAGGTTAAATAATTGATACACTACCTTTTGTGAATCTGTATTTCAAGTGTTATTCTAGCATTATACTATGTGTTATTTTTCTTAATCCATCCTATTTTGTATTGATCACCGGACAGGTCTGTTTATCTTCTCCATGTCACAAACACTTCAGATATCAGAAATTTGTACTAGTCCAGGTACTAGTCCAGCTCATAAAATGGTGTTATTTGGTTTATAGGATTCAGAAGGTGATACTCCTCTGCATGACGCCATCAGCAAAAAGCGGGATGATATTTTGGCTGTGTTGTTAGAAGCCGCAGCCGATGTCACAATTACAAATAACAATGGATTTAATGCCCTTCATCATGCCGCGCTGAGAGGAAATCCCAGGTAACGTCCCAGACGTACTTCTTTTCATATCATTTAATGCACCTGGTACAAGGATGATGTCTGTAGTGATATGGCTCATGGTGGATACAGGGCAAGAGCAGAAGATAGAGATTTATAAAGCTTTTGCATTTACTTCTAAATTCAATTGTCCTATTGTCATTTAGGTTTTTTACTGGGATAGAATAGTGTAAAGTAAAACAGCGAAGGCACAATAGGATTGTTGAGTACAATTTAAAATTGGGAAAAAAACAAAACTCTACAAGGAATTTTAAATGGCTCATCCCATAACATGCATTGCCTTGTATTTTGGTTAGTTCTGATCTCCCTGCAGAGTGTGTGTGTGATTGAGAGCAGATAGTCAGTCATTACATGTCTCACTTTGGTAACTCCTTTTATTAAAAATAAGCTCTGGAGGTAGATTCTCAGGGAGATCTCTATCCGGACCATAGATCTTAACTGCTTATTCACATATATAAAAAGTTGATTTATGTGTAAAATTGGAATGCAGATATCAAGTTATCATTTTACTCAGCTTCTTATGACCTACATGACCATATGGACTGTTTAGGAAGGTTGATCTTACTGGCAAATTGCCTTATAAGACATGAGGTACTGTATATCACAAAAGTGAGTACACCCTTACATTGTTTTGTACATTTTGTATTATCTTTTCATGGGACAACACTGAAGTTATGACACTTTGATACAATGTAAAGTAGTCAGTGTGCAGCTTGTATAAAAGTGTACATTTGGTCTGCCCTTGAAACAACTGATCACACAGCTATTAATGTCTAAACCGCTGGCAACAAAAGTGAGTACACCCCTAAGGGAAAATGGCCAAATTGTGCCCAAAATCTCAATATTTTGCGTGGCTACCATTATTTTCAAGTACTGATTTAATGCTGTAGGCCATGGAGTTTACTAGAGCTTCACAGGAGCCACTGGAATCCTCTTCTACTCCTCAATGACTGCATCATGGAGCTGGTGGATGTTAGAGACCTGCTGCTCCTCAAACTTCCATTTGAGGAGGCCCTACAGATGCTCCATAGGGTTTAGGTCTGGAGACATGCTTGGCCAGTCCAGCACCTTTATCCTCAGTTTCTTTAGCAAAACAGTGGTCGTCTTGGAGGTGTGTTTGGGGTCGTTATCATGTTGGAATAGTGCCCTTCCTGCCAGTTTTCAAAAGAAGGGGATCATGCTCTGCTTCAGTATGTCACTGTACATCTTAGCATTCTTGGTTCCCTCACTGAGCTATACCTCCCCAGAGCAGACAGCAGTCATGCAGTGCCAAACAATGACACTCCCTCCACCATGCTTGACTGTAGGCAAGACTCACGTCTTTGTACTCCTCACCTGGTTGCCGCAACACACACTTGGCACTATCTGAGCCAAATAAGTTTATCTTGGTCTCATGACATGGAATACAGGACTTCCAGTAATCCATGTCCTTAGTCTGCTTGTCTTCAGGAAACTGTGTGCAGGCTTTCTTTAGAAGAGGCTTCCTTCTGGGACGACAGCCATGCAGAATAATTTGATGCAGTGTGCAGCGTATGGTCTGAGCACTGACAGGCTGACCCCCCCACCCCTTTACCCCTGCAGCAATGCTATTATGAAAAGAAAGCCTCTAGGTATGACGCTGAGCATGTGCATTCATCTTCTTTGGTTGACCATGGTGAGGTCTGTTCTGTTAAACTGCTCTATGGTTTTGGCCACCGTGCTGCAGCTCAGTGCCAGGGTGTTGGTAATCTTCTTATAGCCTCGGCAATCTTTATGCAAAGTAACAATTTTTTTTTCATATCCTCAGAGAATTCTTTGCCATGAGGAGCCGTGTTGAACTTCCAGTGACCAGTATGAGAGAGTGTGTGGGCGATAACGCCAACTTTAATATGCCTACTCCCCATTCATGCCTGAGACCTTGTAACACAGTCACATGACACCAGGGATGGAAATGCGTACAATTTTTCCATTTTCACTAAGGGGTGTACTCACTTTTGTTGCCAGCAGTTTTGACATTAATGGCTGTGTGTTGTTATTTACAGGACACAACAAATTTAGGCTAAGTTCACATTTCCGCTAAAATGTATCAGTCACAATCCGCTGCTCTTGTAAACAACGGAATCCGTTTAGCGGATTCCGTTGCTCCCATAGACTTGTATGAGCAGCGGATTGTGACTGATGATGCTGCGTTGCACCCTCCGCCCGACTGATCAGTCGTGGAACGACTGACCGCCGGGCGAGAGGAATGCAGCCTGTAACGTTTTTTGAGCAGCGCGATCCGTCGGATTTCGCTGCGCATGCGCTCTGGCTCCCTGCACACGTCACCAGCTTTGGTTGGTTACCCGATATTTACCCTGGTTACGGTGCAAGGAGCCAGCGCTAAGTGGTGTAGGCCCGTAACCAAGGTAAATATCGGGTAATCAAGGGAAACATCGGGTGCTTTGCTGTTACCCGATATTTAGTCTGGTTACGTGTGCAGGGAGGCCGACACTTCCCCGCTCGGCCCCACCCCCTCCCGCACTCCGCACATGTCCTGCAGTCACTGCGGCACTGACGTCCTCAGTGCCACGGCCCCGCTCGGTCCCCCCCCCCCCCGAACTCCGCCCCCCCACACACAACGGAATCCGACAAAGAATTCTGTTCTTTGTCATCCATTGTACAGCGTTGTACAGCGCATCAGCCACATGCGTCAAGCGACGCATGTGACTGATACAAAACAACGGAAGTGTGAACTTAGCCTTACACTGTTGACTACTTTACATTGTATCAAAATGTCATATCTTCACTATTGTCTCATGAAAAGATCTAAAAAAAAAAATCTATAAAAATGTGAGGGATGTACTATATATGTGTGGCAACTTCAGTAGCCAGATTGATGGCATGAGAGGTTAAAATGTTTTATTTACTTATTTGTGTGTTAAAGGGAACTTGTCACTTGAAAAAACGCTAATAACCTGCATACATAGGGTTAATCTGTAAGGTAATAGCATTCTGACCCTGCCTGGCACCTTCACATCCCGCTGCCGGGAGGAAATTAACTTTATTTCCCCACTGCAGCGTTATAGCATTCGGACTTCAGCCATAGGGTTGGGGGACATTGGCACTGATTCTGTCACCGTTCTGGGTATAGTGAGAGGCTGCTGTAACCGCACCCCAGCACTGACTGACAGCAGGTTCTAATGCTGAGCAGCTGTCTGTCCGTATGGGGGGGGGGGCGCGGTTACAGCCGCCTCTCACTATACCCGGAGCGGTGACTGAACCCGCCCCGTTGGCCACCTCTATGACAAAAATCTGAATGCTGCCAAGGGGTAATAAAGTTAATTTCCTCCCAGGAGCGGGATTTTAAGTGCAGGCATCGGGCAAGTTCAGGGGAGATTAACCCTATATCTGCAGGTTAATAGCGTATTTTCACATGACCAGTTCCGATTGTGTTTTTGTGTGTTTTTACCACATTTTAAATGCTGCAGTTTTTGTCCTTTATGTCATGTATTAAAGAGAATCTGTCATGTCAAAAAATGCTATTGCCCTGAAGGCATGGGGTTAATCTGCAGGTTAATAGTGTTCTGAAGCCGTGCGGTTGAGCCTGGCTACGAGGAGGAAATAAACTTTATTCCTCACTGCAGCCTCTGGCTTTCGCGTCCAATGTGATATGCCGATGACACGGCTCAAGCTCTGGTGCGAGCGTGAGCCGAGTGTCACTCGCTGTACTGTGATTCTCTCCTATGTGAGAATCCAACCACAGGTGAGGAGAGATTAATTTCTCCATCTTCTCCATAGCCTGTCTCTGCAGATATCGCACCGCCCTCGGATGTTATCAGTGCAGTGTGATGTTTCACACTCCCCCATAGACTTGTATGGGTGCAAGTGAGCTGAGCTGTGCTGACGGTAGCAGCGTGCTGCAATTTTTTTTTTTTTTTTCTATATAGTTTCGGCATGAGAAAAAAATTGCAGATCTGACATGCTTCATTGAATAACATTGGTCAGAGTGCAATGCAAGATTTCCTCACATTGCACTCTTCCAATTCATACAATTCATATGCTTGTGTGACTCCGGCCTCTCAGTCATAGAGGCGTGGCTACAACAGCTTCAGTCACCGTTCAGTACATAGTGAGCGGTGGCTATAACCACGCCCCAGCACTGACTGACAGCAGACGCCTTGGTGTATCTGATACACTGAGGGCTCTGTTGTCGATCAGTACACTATTAACCTGCAGATGAACCATATATCTGCAATAGTGTTTTTAACATGACAGAATCCCTTCTAATAAAGCTAGTTTGTTTTTGATCATTTTTGGTATTTGGTTTTGACAAAAGTCTGCTACAGTAATCTGCAGATTGCATTAGTTTTCAGTCCCGTTCTGTAGCAGAAACGCACTGAGAACACTTTTTTAGCTGGATTTTCCACATCTAATTCAATTTTATAGGGAAAATTCACACACAATACTGAGCTTACATGTAACAGAAATTGACACGTTGTGGTTTTCACGGAGTGAAAAACAAGGACAGGGGGCAGGAGATTTCTATAAATCCGATCCACTTTGCTGGAACTATAAAACGCTGCGATTGTTGCTCAGGAAAAGTAAACCGTTTCAGATACTTACCTAAAGCTGATTTGTGGGAAATTAGCCTAAATGTTATGCAGTGATTAAGTATAGTTCAGATCTGCCATCAATGTCTGATTGTACACGTCCAACCTGTAGAACTCGCACCAATTCTTTAAAGGGAACCTGTCAGCAGATTTGGTGACTATAAGCTGCGGCCACCACCACCGGGCTCTTATATACAGCATTCTGACATGCTGTATATAAGAGCCCAGGCCGGGGGTATAACATAAAAATCACTTTAATACCTAAACGGTCGCTGCGGTGCAGATGGGTCAAATTGGGTGTCTCAGTTCTCTGGGTGCGGCGCCTCTTCTTTCGGCCACCTTTATCCTCATTCTGAAGCCTGGGTGTTTGACGCCTCTTGCTCAGGGCAGGTCAAAGAGCGCCTGCGCAGGACCTGAATGCCAGCCTGTGTGCATGACGTAGGACGCGAGGACGGACGAAGTATAAAGATGACCGAAAGAGGAGGCGCTGCACCCAGAGAACAGAGACTCTCATTTCACCCATCTGTACCGCAGTGACCATTTAGGTGAGTATTATAAAGTCATTTTTACGCTCTACACAGCAGCCTGGGCTCTTATATACAGCATGTTAGAATGCAGTATATAAGAGCCCACTGGTGGTGGTGGCCGCAGCTTATAGGCCCCAAATCTGGTGACAGGTTCCCTTTAAACTTAGGGGGTTTAGCTACCCTCTTATAAAGCCCAGGCACTAATCACGTGCTGAGTGTGGAAGGCTATGTGCTCACGGGACAACGTACCCGTGGATTTTGCCGCGGAAAACCCGCGGATTTATCTGCATTTTCCAGATAAATCCGCAGGTTTACGCAAGTACAGACACTCACCATGTTATCCTATGGGATTTGGGGAGTGCTGTATAAATGCTGTGGTATTTGCGACTGCGGAAAATGCTGCGAATTTCCTGGAGCCGCACATAACTGCATGTCAATTATTCCTGCAGAAATATCTGCGAATGTCCCGTCCCGCCTCTCCACTATAGAGATAGAGGCTGGGACTTCCGCATGTATTTCCTGCACTTGTACCGCAGGTTTACCGCAACAAAAATGCTCGAATTCCGCAGCAATGGATAGCTGCAGATTCCGGGGAGCAGCTGCGGACAAATCTGCGGCAAAATCCGCGGATACATTGTCCCGTGGACACATAGCGTAAAGGGGGCTTTACACGCTACGACATCGCTAATGCAAAGTCGTTGGGGTCACGGAATTGGTGATGCACATCGGGCCGCATTAGCGATGTCTTTGCGTGTGACACCTATGAGCGATTTTGCATCGTCGCAAAAACGTGCAAAATCGCTCATCGGTGACATGGGGGTCCATTCTCAAATATCGTTACTGCAGCAGTAACGAAGTTGTTCCTCGTTCGTGCGGCAGCACACATCGCTCCGTGTGACACCGCAGGAACGAGGAACCTCTCCTTACCTGCCTCCCGGCCGCTATGCGGAAGGAAGGAGGTGGGCAGGATGTTACGTCCCGCTCATCTCCGCCCCTCCGCTTCTATTGGGCGGCGGTTCAGTGACGCAGCTGTGACGCTGAACGAACCGCCCCCTTAGAAAGGAGGCGGTTCGCCGGTCACTGCGACGTCGCCGGGCAGGTAAGTAGTGTGACGGGTCTGGGCGATGTTGTGCGGCACGGGCAGCAATTTGCCCGTGTCGCACAACAGATGGGGGCGGGAACCCACGCTAGCGATATCGGTACAGATATCGCAGCGTGTAAAGCCCGCTTAACAGTCCTATTCAAGTGAATGGAGCTTTCCTTGATCAGAGTTTCCCTAAACAGAAAAACCTCTTAATAGGCCACATCAATTTACTGGAGTCCCTTCATTTTAGGCATTACCTTTCTTGGTATATCCTGAGAAAACCCTATTCGGTTTAACTTGTCCACGACATTTGACATACCTCATTTTCGGATAGGGGTTACTTACAGATGACTTATAGGTAAGTCAGGGTGATCGCACGGGACACAGGAGCTATGCCCACATTTTTGTCACTTGACATAAGTGTTACCAGATCCGGCTTCACAGCCAGGGACAGAGCCCGTGTAGCCCTTGGC
The DNA here is from genome assembly GCF_048569485.1 of Anomaloglossus baeobatrachus. Taxonomy (NCBI): domain Eukaryota; kingdom Metazoa; phylum Chordata; class Amphibia; order Anura; family Aromobatidae; genus Anomaloglossus; species Anomaloglossus baeobatrachus. The sequence goes on along the minus strand of NC_134358.1, from coordinate 165,129,123 downwards.
TGTATAGCCACCGAAATGCCATCATGAATAGCGATTGCAGTATTTAGGAGGCTGAGAGAGGGAGTGCGCTCCCTGCCCAACCTCTATCGGGACCCCTGCCACGTGATCATGGGGGTACAGTTGTTGCCATTGCAACCCATAGATGACAACCTCCGGGACTGCCAGCTATTCTGGGCTGTTAAACCATGACAGGAGCATGGTCTAACAGGGGTTCTGTCAGTGTCACACTGACAGGTGTAATGTATTGCAATGCTTGTGCGTTGCAGTACATTATATCAGCATAATAAAAGTTAATGTCCTATAGGAACTAAGTAAAGAAAGTGAAGAAAAAAATAAGATATATATTTTTTTTTAAAAATCACAAAATAAAGAACAAAAAATAAAAAGCAAATATCATACCAATTAATACATGCATTTATGTAAAATAAAAAATAAGCAAAAAAGTATACATATTTAGTATAGCCCTGTGTGGAACGACCTGACATAGAAAACTGTCTCACTACTTAACCGTTTCAGTGAACACCGTAAAAATAACAAATGTGGCAAAAAAAAATCCTTTTTCATCCTATCGGTAAAAAAAGTGGACTAAAACGTGATCAAAAAGTTGCATGTAAATAAAAATAGTATCACAGAAAACATCATCTTGTCCTGCAAAAAACAAGCCCCTATTCAGCTCCATCAGCACAAAAATAAAAATGCTATAGCTCTTAGAATACAGTAATGCAAAAACAATTATTTTATTCTATAAAATTATATTTATTTATAAAAGTGCGTAAACATAAAAAAAATTATATAAATGTTGAATTGCTGTATTCCTACTGACCAAAGAATAAAGCTGTGTCTTATCAACTTTACCACACAGTGCATGGTGTGTAAAAAAAAACAAAACAAAAAACAAACAACCTTCTGAATTGCTGGTGCATGTTCATAGTGCCTCCCAAAAATCAGAATAAAAAGCAATCAAAAAATGTTATATACCTGAAGATGGTACCAATAAAAACGTCAACTCATCCCACAAGAAAGTGGTGCAATTCTTTTTTATTTATTTTTTATTTTTTTTATAAAAGCGTTTTTTAATGTGTGATAGTAGCCAAACCTAAAAAAAATATATAAATCTGGAATTATAATTGCACTGACCCAAAGAATAAAGCCGCCTAATCACTTACACTGCATGCTGAATGGAGTAAAAAATAACAGCAATTTTTGACTTGCTGTTGATTTGTTCATTCCTCCTCCCAAAGATCACAGTGAGGTGCGGCTCACATTTATCCTGCGCTTTATGGTGAGCACTTATATCGGCGATTACATGTAAATTTCTGAAATATGTGATTCAGACAGAACCCCTGACTGAAGATTCCCTATAATGAGGCAGAGGGAGTCACCTTGGACTATGTCTACCCATGATCTGGTGGTGTCAGTCTTTTCAGTGGTGCATAACAACTCAGTCAACCACAGTTTTCTGCACTTCTGGAAAGACAGACCCTGTTGAACAGAGGCCAAACAGAGTCTGGAGTAACCCTGCTGCCTCATTGTAGTGAATGGATCCGTTATGGGTGTCATCTGACTCACATCTTTTAGAGATTTAGGGCTTGTTCACATGGGTGATGTTTTATCTGATACCACTCGGACCAGTGTTATACTAATGATGCAGTGAAGATCTGCGATTTGTTTCTTATGCTGATTTGGCACTAGAAACAATCACAGCATTCTGCCAGTGGTATTTGGATCAGACCTATCCATACAAGTCTATGGGTGCGTGTCAATCATCAGACTGCACTTGAATGCCATTTGAGTACAGTCCAATTACTGCCAATGCAGACAGTGGAGAAGATAGAAAAATTAACATCTCCATCTTCTCCTCACCTGTTCTGTTCTCTCATGCGAGAGAATCTGAGCAAAATAACATGATACGCGGATCTCAGCCGGGCAGAGTTTGATCCAAGTGATATTACGGTAACATAATCAGCCCGATGCTCTCTCAAGTGAGCGCACCTTTAGATGTAAACATTGATGTAAGAGCTCAGTGTAGACCACGGGATAAATGTAAGAAATTTTATGTAAAATTTTCCCAATAAAAACTATAACTCAGTCCACAAATCAAAATATCCTAGGTGTGTTATCTATCAATGTAAATATAGGGAGTTTTCTTGTTACTGATTACATAAAGGCTCTGGAAAAGTGCTATGGCTCCCCCAAAAAAACAAAACCCAGCCAAATGCCCCCCTCTTTCTGAACCCTGCAGAGTGCCTAAGCCACATTTAACGTTCATGTTTGGCATTATTGTAATGAGGAGAGCCCACTTAATTTATGCAGATCTCCAGAAGCACAAACTGGGCACTATGTACGGGCACTGCAATGTAATAGGCACTACAGTTTCTGGAAAATACCCATGGAGTCTAAATCATCACTACACTTTTAAGTAAATCCCAGACGGGTGTAATTTCTAAAATAAGGTCACTTGGGGGGATTCTGCTTTTCTGGCACTGCCTTGTTCTGTATATGGAGTCTGAAAACTATTTTAGGAAAATCTTTGCTCCAAGAGTCAAATGCCGCTCCTTCCCTCCTGAGTCTCACAGTGTCTCTAAGGTCTAAGCCACACAGCGAGAAAATCGGTGCGAGTGGAGTCTGATAAAACATCACATTCCACTCGGACCAATTCTAGCCTGTGTGTCAGCACCCATGAGAGATTATTTTCTCAGCCCTAATCGGACCGAGAAAACAATTGCAGCATGCTGCAACTGTAATGTGAGACTCATGTCTCTCGCACCCATTCAAGTGAATGGGGAGAGAGAAAAATTGCACTGCACTCGCGGTACTCCGGTATACCACGCGTGCAGAGCGAGAATCGCAATAGCCAGCTACGGAGGAGAGAAGGAGAGAAATCCCTCCCTCTCCTCCTCTGTGCCAGCCCGCCCCTCCTCAGAGCCGGCCCGCCCCCGGCAGCTGTGGTCTGCTCACACAGTCGGACCGCAGTTGCAGGGACACTCGCATGACACTCGGCTCCAGCTGTGCTGCCAGCGTGAGATGAGTGTCATGTGAGCATCACACTAGTGCCCCTTGTGGCCCCGGCCTAAGCAGTACTGTACAGCCACATGTGGGTATTGCCACGTTCAGTAGAAATTGACACATTTTAGGCTTATTTTTACCCATTTCCTCATGTGAAAATGTAATTTTTCGTGGGAAAAATGTAATTATTAATTTTCTTCCTTGCACATTGGTATATAATTCTGTGACACAGCTATGGCATCAAATGACCACTGCACCCCTAGATGAATTCAGTAAGGGGTTGAGTTTGTAAAATGGTATGACTTATAGGGGGTTTCTGCTTTTCTGGCATGTCATGGGCTCTGCCATTGCGAAATGCAATCCAAATCATTTCAGCAAACTCTGAGCTCCAATATGGCTGCTCTTCCCTTCCTAGCTTTGTACTGTGCCTCAGAAATAGTTTTCCACCACATATGACGTATCCGTGTGTACTCACGAGAATTTATGCAACACATTATATAGTACATTTTTTCCTGTAACTTTTGTGAAACTGAAAAATTTTGGGCAAAAGAAACATTTGTGATAAAAATGTGTTTTTTTTTTTTTCATTTTCATGATTCAATGTACTAAAATTCTGTGAAGCATCTGGGTGTTCACCAACCATCCAGATAAAATCTTTGAGGGGTAAAGTTTCCAAAATGGGGGCACTTGTGGGGGGGTTTCCACTAATTAGGCACATCAGAGGCTCTGGTGTCTATCTATTCCTGCTGATTTTGTGCTCCCAAATTCAAATGGTGCTTCTTCCGAGCCCTGCCGTGCTCCCAAACAGTAGTTTTCCACCACATATGGGGTATCGATGTACTCAGCTGAAACTGCTTGCTAATTTGTGCTGTCAAGTTTTTCCCGTTATCCTTGTGAAAATGCAAAATTTGGGGCTAAAGTAACATTTATGTGGGAAGCAGTGGATCTCCTATTTTCATTGCTCAATGTTGCAAAATTCTGTGACCACCTGCGGTTCAAGGTGATCACCCAACAGCTAGATAGATGACGTGAGGGGTGTAGCTTCCAGCAGGTTAGAATTGGAAAAATGATCCGGAAGGTTAAAAGAGGCTCGTGGGGTGAAGGGGTTAAAGGAAATCGGTCACCTAGATTTTTATTTTCTTAGTCAAGAACGGAAACATTTATATTTCTGTGCTGTGGATTTTTTCTGCCCTGTAGTTTAGACATCTGCTTTACAGAGAACTGGCGGCTGTAGACGGCTCTGACCTGTGCAGAGGTCACTGTACGGAGAGGTTGGGAAGCCGCGGCCATCCCCTAATGTCAGAGGTGGATTCTGTGTTTATGGAGACTTCTGCTTATATACAGTACAGGGACTGAAGTGATTTCTGCAGAACACAAGCTTATTTTTGGGCTTAGTGACTGCAGTGAAAATGGCAACATTTAAGAATTATTGTAAAATATAAATATTGATTAGAAAATTAGAAAAAAAATCTCCAATACAGTAGGCCATTTTCAGATGCTATACTCCCTTAAGAAACAAGAAGTGAATATATATTTAGAGTAGCCATATACATTATATAAATGTGTGATCCGGACGATCCCCTTTGTCATTTGATCGGCTTTTATGTGTGGAAATGCTATGTGTTATATGATTTGGCTTTCTGAGCTGTATGCTAAAAATATGTGCCATAATGTCTCTCACCATATGGACAGTGGAAACCCCACTTGTCACCTGATTTGGTGTAAATGAGTGCCACATCCAACCTATGTGAATGACCCCTACAAAGGCCAATTAGGCGGTGTTCACACGTATCGTAACTGCTGCAGGTTTTTCTGCTGCTTTTTATTTCCATTTTCCTTGCAGGTGTCCATAGAAATATACGCATCAACAGTCTTCTTTGATTGTGTAGTTTTTGCTGCATTTTGCACTCAATTTGATGTGTTTTGGATTAAGATTTAGGATAGAAAAGCTGTAATTAAAACGCAACTGTTTTTTAGGCCTCCAAGAAAAGCCAGTAGAGAAAAAACGCAGCAACATGCCCATCTCCCCAGCATGTTTAAACACGGTGGGCAGGAACATTAATGAAATCAAATCACATTGCTTTCATCTGTTACATAATGCAGGTTTTTTTGCAGGAAAAAAAATGCAGCAGAAAAACTGCAGTATTTGCACTATGTATGAACATGGCCTACGCCTTTGTGGATTCTCGGGGTCCTCCAGAGCTGAGCACTGTGCAGGACATAGGTCTGGTGTTTGAATACTAATATTCATGTGGGAAACGCTCTGTGACCTATGGAGGGTATAGAAAACAATAAAAAAAACCTGAAATATATAATTATGTACCATTTTTAATGAAAATGCTGGGATTATTGACATTGTATGAATGATTGATGTGGGGCCGCTCTCTGCATATATTTACAGAAGCCACTTTTCCTTCTTGCCATCTGTAGGTGTGTAATAATGGATGTCAGTAATTAGTATGGTCACTGCTTTGTGTGTGTCTTCATTTGCTGGAGTTCAGTTTCAGGATTTAGTCCTGCACATCGGTAATTGGGGCGATAAACTAAAGTGTTTCCGAGGTGAAGTCTGATTTATCAGTCATTACTCTCGTATTGGGTGCACTTGTTGTTTTTATTTTTGCATTGTGTTGCTGATGGGTGTGTTTGTTGTCGGGGAGCCATCATCAATAGTTTCCTAAAGGCCGCTTTACACGCTACAAGATCGCTAAAGCGGTGTCGTTGGGGTCACGGAATTTGTGACGCACATCCGGCCGCATTAGCGATGTCGTTGTGTGTGACACCTATGAGCGATTTTGAATCGTCGCAAAAACGTTCAAAATCGGTGACATGGTGGTCCGTTCCCAATTATCGTTGCTGCTGCAGGTACGATGTTCGTCGTTCCTGCGGCAGCACACATCGCTGTGACACCGCAGGAACGCGGAACCTCACCTTACCTGCGGCTGCCCACAATGAGGAAGGAAGGAGGTGGGCGGGATGTTCCGGCTGCTCATCTCTGCCCCTCCGTTTCTATTGGGCGGCCGCTTAGTGACATCACTGTGACGCCGAACGAACCGCCCCCTTAGAAAGGAGGCGGCTCACTGGTCACAGTGACATCGCTAGGCAGGTAAGTAGTGTGACGGGTCCCCGCGATTTTGTGCTCCACGGGCAGCAATTTGCCGGTGACACACAAACGATGGGGGCGGGTACGCTTGCTAGGGATATCGCAGTGTGTAAAGCGGCCTTAATTCCTTATTCAAACCTTGTATTATTAATTTTTGCCTTAACCTGGCGGATTCATGTGTTTGGTTTCTGGGGTAAACCCCCAGGTGACGGCTTTATAGACGCTGCCGTGTTGCGGTGTTTGGAGAAAGTGACCAGAATCCTTTTCTAGCTGGAAGCGTTCAGCTGCCATTAATACCTGAATGATTGATGATAACCATTATATTTGTGATCAACTTGCCGACATGTCATGGTAAAACTGCAGAGGTTTTGTAACGTTTTAATCCAGTGCATTTTTACCATAATTACGTTAAAAAATAAATAATAAATGCAGTGTGTGAACCCAGCCTTAAGTACCCAAATCATAAAGGGTTAAAACATATCTTTAGTAATGTCCATAGAAATAAGTAAAATAGCCCAATGTTGATATTACGAGCCCACTCGACATTGGATTATGACCTGTTTCACGCACTGACGTGCCAAGATTTTGTTTATCGTGTTATGTAGAGTGTTTCTTGTACAACTAAATAGAACAGAGACTGTTCACACTGGGAAATTGTACGTGTGTGTGTGTGTGTGTGTGTGTGTGTGTGTGTGTGTGTTTCATGCACTTATTAATAAATGATAAGAGGTATGGCTGATTTATTACAAGACTTTATTGCATAATTCACACACAATTTATTATTCACACGTCACATTTTATCGAATCCCAAAAATCCCGTCCATTGAGTAATCGTCCACTGCATTATGTGCTGGCTGCCGGCGTGTCCTGGTAGTTGTAGTCCTCAATGCAATCCTACAGCTGGTTGAAGGGGACCAAATCCATTGAAGAGGTGATTTGGTTCCATTTTACCAGCTTTAGCAAAGCATTGCAGTGGGAGATGTACGGTACGTGCAGACACATATAGTCTTTGATGGTCGCGGCAGGGAAAAAAAAAAAAAAAGAAACAGCTTGTATATATGGAGACTGCAGTATTCAGACATGAAATATATGTGCTGCACCCAGGCAGCTCCTTACCAGCCCCCTCCTATAGTAATGCAGAGTAGTAATAGTGCAGGGAGGGACAATCTCATGTATATATGTTCTATATACTAACATGCGGGCGCCTCCTTTAGGTACAGTATATAGTGTGTAGTAGTTTAGCATGAATGCAGCACATGGAGCTGAAGAATAGACTGAAGTGGAGCTTCTCGCTGACCCCACTCTCACACAATACATAGTAATTGCTGGCTCTAAATATACTAGCTCGCTGCAGCATATGGTGCTTTCCTACCAGGCGGTGACTATGATAATGTAAATATATTCCTTACACCGTCCTAATAGGAACGGAGCAGGTGCTGCCTCTCCCTGAATGGAGCAATAAAGTCGCCACTAAAACTGGTGGCTATTTATACCAGTTATATGTGAACTCTTCTGCAGATCCAGCTGCTCAAGTGTGCTCTTGGATGGCAATTCACGTTCATGCATTTGCCATATCAGGGCAAGAAAAGGCCATGGAAAAAAAGCACTGCAGCATTTGATAATGTCAGCATCTGTTCCCCGTGTCAGTCAGGCGTTGGAAATGTTTGAGTTACGACCATGTCAGCACATGCTCACAGCTCATACTGTACCGGGTTTAAGGGAACAGCTGATGTAAGTGATGGATCTGACATTCTGGAGTGACTCCTGCTCCTCCAGCCGAGGGTTCATTACCTGAATGTCTGTGTCCTGCACATGTGTCCCTCTGTGAAGCTTGCTGATGGAAATGTCTGCACTAGTTAATATACAGGAAGCGCAGACACCAGTGAACACTATTCATTACATTCTAGAGCATGTTCCTTTAAAAACCTCGGCAAGGAATTTTGAGACGCTTTATGCCCCTTTTAAGGGAAACTTGAGTTTAATTTGTTTTACGCTAAGCTTAACAAAATAATTCTTTGTCAGATGTGCCCATCTGCGTCTCATCAAAGGTACATAATGTCCATTTATAGTTTTGCTTGTCTCAATGCTATTGTTTTGGTCTGTTTAACTCTGTAGCTGCTGGTGTAGGCCTACGGCAGTGCTGTGGTGTCTGCATAAGGACAGTAATGTGGAGCTTCATTGTGTGCCCAGACTGCTGTGTTTTGTGAAGCAGGCCTAATCGTGTGTGTGTTTATACATATAGTGTGTGTATATAAATATTTATTTCTCTCTATTTAATGTGTGAGTATGTGTGTGAGTATGTATATATATATATATATATTGTGTGTTTGCGTGTGTGTAGATATATACATATACATACACACACACACACATATATATATATATATATATATATATATATATATATAATGTGTATGTGTGTATATATATATATATATATATATGTATATGTGTATATCTATATGTATATCTATATGTATGCATATTTATATATTTGTGTGTATATATGTGTGTGTGTACATGTGTGTATATATATATATATATATATATATATATATATATATATATAATTATAATATATGTGTATATAAAATAATGTGTGTGTGTGTATATATATATATATATATATATATATATATATATATATATATTATATATGTATGTGTGTGTGTGTGTGTGTGTGTGTGTGTGTGTGTATGTATATACACATGTATATATGTGTGTAGCATTGTATGTGTGTGTATGTACAGTTATATACATGTCTATGTTGTAGTAGAGCTAGCTTATGGGTGTTCGATGGTGACCCTGACAACATATATAATTTTCTCACATGCACCATTTGATTATTTATCATTATTACATAGTATGCAATGTATAATTATAGCACAGAACAATACGATCTATAGTGTAGTGGTAAAATAGACTGATGCAGATTAAATAGAAGAAACTTTGTGTTTCTGTATAATCCATCCTAGCATTCCATATATACTGAGCTCGGGCCATTTACCTGGCTGCAATGCTGTAAGTGCAGTAAACATTGCAGCGTAAAGAGGTCACTTTCTTGCAGGCGGCGTTTGCACCTGGTGAAAATACATACTTCTTTACATTCCATAGCATTGTATGTCCATATGGGTATATAAAGAAGTATGTACTCTACACAGGCCTGTCACTAGAGGAAGCTGAAAAGGAAAAAAAAGAGAAACTTTGCACAACTATAAATTCAGAACAAATAGGGTTACATGTGGCCCAAATACCTGCATTGCTATGTAATATTAGGTTTAGGGGAATAAAAGGCCTACAACACAATGCAAAGTAGTAAAGAGTTAAAATGGGCTTTTTCGTTCTAAAAATAATAAAAGCTATCACATAAAAACTTAAAATGGGATAATTAAACATGCAAGCAAAATTGTTAAAATCTCTAGTATTTCACAGCACAAGGACACTACTGCTAAAGTAGTATGTATTAGTGGCACAGTACACTGGTAGCACACAGTACGCACAGTGCCCTGGTGACAGGTCAGGGCCACACATGCATCTGCTGATGGCAGCCTGGGCTTCTCGGCATGATTATTAATTAGCCGTGTGACTTACCTCCACCTGCCTCCTCCTAGCAGTCAGCAGTCCTTGCCATCTTTATTGATGACTGCAATTGTCCTATGTTGCCACAGTCACCTAGACCCCGACTTGCGTTCAGTAATCTCCGAGGCAATGAAATGACCGGAATGATGTCACACTGCTGGTGAGCTCTCCTTTCATCTGGGTTTGGTGGAATTAGTGTATTTGCAATGCAGAGAACTGGCTCCTATTTCTAGAAGACTCTTGCAATTAGCAGCACTATTGGTTAGGTGTCCCGAGAAAAGGAAAGATGAGCCAAAGTAAAATTCCTGCAGAGCCTGACAAAGCTAGTGCATGCAGCTGATAGAGAGCAAATCAGAGAGTAGCTGGTGATATAGCACAGTAATACAAGGAAAAACAGCATTGCAGCATTACTATTACAGCATACACTGTCAGGATTTAAATAGTTAGCAAACTCCACCGTCTGCGCGCTCTGCGGACACCGCACCACTCGCCATTCTCTGCCATAACTTAGCTCATGCCTTAACATTGTGGAAAAGGGAAGATTATTGGGAAAAGATATTGCTTTGCACAGAACGCTAATTTTAGTGTAAAGCTTGCAGGATTGTGGCTTGATATAAAAGTATATAAAATGTTACTAGTCAGGCATGCGTTATGGCGTTAGTATGGGTATCATTGCCGTATATCTGCATAGACTTGTAGATTTGTGTTTGCCTGTTTATATTCATAGGATTGTATATATAACACTAGATTTCCATTTCCTTTTTTTTTTAGTAGTAGTGTTAATAAAAAAAAATAATTCACACAATAACTCACCTGAACATGTATACACACGCATATATATAAATGTATGATAGCAGGTGCACCTCTACAGTAAGCTGTGTGTGCTTTAAAACCAACTTTTCCATGTGCAGAAAAAAAAAATATATATATATAGAAAATACCTGGGAGGTAGAAATGTTAAAGAAAAAAAAAGTTCATCTTTCCTTGTGTAACATTGCGCCTGTCCTTGAGGATTCCCTTTGCTGAAGTTCTCAGATTGGACTGCGATCTGTGGCAAGCTACTTCTCCTTCCATAGGGTCAGTAAAGCCCAGTACGAGGTCAGGACTCCCCCCGGCAATTATAGAGACGAGCCATATTCCCCACTCAAAGGGCACAAGCTACAGTGTAAGAGCTTTATAGGCAGCTAAGCATTTGAAACATGCAATCCCAGGCAAACGTTCCCTCTAGTGCCTCTCTCTTCCCTGACCATATTTAGTCAACCATAGCAAAAAATAGTCTCTCAGCTGTCGATTGTCGATCCCAGAGCTCTGGGAGCTGCTATCCTGCTTTCTGCCCATTGATTGTTCATCCTGCGAGCCCCAACACTGCTTTGCCATTTGTTCAGCTATTTTTAGCAATGCCAAATAAAGCGGTCTCTCATGTTTCCACTTGTATCACCCATATTTTCACAGAACGAGCGCTCCTGCTCCTGGACCCTCTGTGGCCGTGGTGTAGAGAAAGTCCAGGTCCGCTCCGATATGTCACCAATGACACATTGTGTAACCTAACGTGTTGAATGTTATTATATTGTTACAGTAATATTATACTGTTGCCATTTGTTTTTTGTTTCATTTATTACTCTTCTTTTTGTATTTCTTGTATTAAAATAACTTTGTTTGCCCTGTCCGTACACCCCCACTCTACAACCTGGAGTTAATCATTGACTGATAGTTTGTGTGCTGCCCAGGGCAGATGGGAAACTTGTATTACTATAGTAGTGTTCCTCTGTGCCCTGCATACTACAGGGGAAAGACCGTTTAAAGGGACAGCATCACCAAAGAAAATGTCATTCTGTTTACAGTGAAGGGTGCTTTACACACTGCGACATCGCTAGCGATTTCGTTAGTGATGTGACACGCCAGATCTCAGATGCGATCTGCTGAGATCGCACATTGGGCGTTTTATAGCGCCGGTCACATGTGCAATCTCGGCAGATCGCATCTGCAATCTCGGCAGATCGCATCTGCGATCTGGCGTGTCACATTGCTAATGGATCACTAGCGATGTCGCAGCGTGTAAAGCACCCTTGACTTGAATCATGTTTTTTGTTTCCAGAGTTGAACTCAAAATGTCATTTTATTTTTATCTGCTTTTATCTAACATATCCCGTATAGTTTTCTACTCACTGTATTTATTCATATCGATGAGAAATATGAAAATATCTACTATAGTTCCGTATCTGATTCTGCATCTTCCTAAGTAACCAAAACCAAGTATATTCATTACTGCCTGTATGTACGATGAATGTGCCGTGTAATAGCCTGAGATGAAAAGAAAGCCCTAGTATGTACTGCAGAGACAAGACAGACTTCCGACTCTCCTGTCCGGGGTGCAGTTATTTTTGGTGCACAGACAGCACTAAAAACGTAGATGTGTCCCTCAGCCCTGGCATGTGTGAGTGCGAACAGGCGAGCCGGGCGGGGGGGAAGCACAGGATACACATCATGATTTCAAAGGAACCCTCCTATAATATAAATTGGATTATTTTTTTTCTGATCAAATACACTGAGAATACTCCGTTGTGGTAATCTTTTATACCATCCCATAGCTAAGGCTTAGATCACCTGCCCAGTAATCATTGGTTAGGACAGATCCAGCAACAATCCGTTGCAGACACAACATTTTGTCTGTTCTAAAAAAAATAAAATATTTTTGCTATGTGTTGTTTTTTTTTTTTTTTTTAACATGGGAATCTATGGAAAACTGATCCATTAACTGATTGCTATTTAGCTATCTGTTTTTCTTTATTGCTTAAAAGGTACCTGTCAGATCCCCTATGCCCTCAAGCCCAGCAGCATTGATACCTGTCTGCCCAAATTCCCTCCCTGACCAGCCCTGTATACAAGGGGCTCCTGATAAGTCTTTGGCTTTACCCAGAAAGAAATTAGATAGGATGATGAAACTTTACATTTATTCCACATACGCTCCACTGATGTCAACACACTTCTTACATCGGTATTCCAAGTTCTGTAAGCCTAGCAAAAAGAAGGATTTCGATTGTGCCTCAATCCAGGCATCCATCCGTAGCAGCCATGGCATTAGAAATGGTGTAAAATTTGATACTCTTAAGGTGTTTCTTCAGGTTTGGAAACAGATGAGTCAGAGGGAGCTAGATCTGATGAATAAGGTGGGTGGTCAACCACCTGGAAGCCCAGCTCTGCCAGTTTTGCCGTGGTCACTTGTGCAGTGTGAGCGGAGGCGTTGTCTTGCAGGAACCAGCTTAACACGCCTTTTGGCTTTCAGAGCTGCCTTCAATTGGTTCAAAAGTTCAATGTAATACCTTGCATTGATGGTAGAACCCTTTTGAAGGTAGTCCACTAGCAGCACGCCCTCCTTATCTCAGAACACAGACGCTATCACCTTAGTGGCTGATTTTTGCATCCTGAACTTCTTTGGATGAGGAGAACCTCTGTGCCTCCACTCTTGACTGCTCCTTGTTTTCAGGGTCATACAAATAAATCTAGGTCTCATCCATAATGACCAGTTGATCTAGGAAGTTCTTATCAGTCCGGAAATGCTGACAAATAGACCGGGAAGTTTTCACTCTCTGCTTCTCTGATCTGTTGTCAAACATTTGGGGACCCACTTTGCAGATAGGTTCCTCATGTTCAAATGTTCATGGATAATGACTCAAACACGTTCACAAGAAATCCCCATGATGTCTACTATTGCTTTAGCTGAATTTCATCGATTCTCCAGTATGAGGTTGTGCACAGCTTCAACGATCTCCGGAATCACCACCACTCTCGGTCGTCCAGGACGTTCCTCCTCATTAGTGCTGAAGTGGCCCGTTTTAAATCTGGCAACCCAGTTCTTAACTGTGGAATATGAAGGGCATTGATCCCCCAATGTCTGTGACATATCACCATGAATATCCTTGCAGAAACAAGAATTTTATCACTCCTCTGCTCTCAGTTGCTGTGAATATCGCATTAGACTCCATCATTTTGTTTTCCTGCGTGCGTAGAACACTGTTGACATAAGCAACAAACACAACATTTTGAAACCATATATTAGACACATTAGACATATGATGTAACATTCGTTACCATTGAAACAAAAGATCACAAAGCCAAAGTCTTATCAGCAGCCCCCTCGTATCACTATTCACTAATTTGAATGTTTTTAAAAAAAAACGACTTATAAACCATGTTTTACCACTGCTAATTAGGGCCTTGACTAGTAACAGGGGCGTTGTATCTGCTGAGTAGTCGGCTCTTTCCGTGTTGGGCGTGATAACATGATCTCCACAAGCCGCCATCACCGTCAGCTCCTGGAAAGGTCACGCATGCTTGCGGCTCATTTTGGCCTCGTCCGTGCACCTCAGAAGCAGGGTGGACGCTTCCCGGCTTCATTAGGTGCATTGCGCACCACCGGAACTTTAGAGGACGGCTCACCTACACATCTCCTGAACTTACGCTCATGTGCAGTGCGCCTAATGAGGCCGGGAAGCGTCCACCCTGCTAATGAGGCATACTGACTAAATAATTTTTTCAAAACAGACAAGCATAACTGATTTTGCCATCAAATTGTTGCTGGATTCATTCTATAGTATGATTACCGGACATGTGAACCTAATTCTGCTATGAATCCTGTTCCCATGACCATGGTACAGGTAGGTACAGTTCTCAAGATGACCACTGTATTTGGCTTCAGATGCAATGTTTTGGCAGTTTGGCAAGTTAGACACAGTAATATTGTAACCCTGATTTATGGTATTCTAGTTTTCGGTCTAATAATAATTCACTTATATAGCGCCATTAATTCCATAGCACTTAACACACATCAGCAACACTTTTCCCATTGTGGATTTCAGTAAGGCCTAAGACACACGGCGATAAAAAAAAAACTGTGCCAGTGGAGTGCGATAAAAAAATCGCATTCCACTCGGACCAATATTAGCCTGTGTGTCAGCGCACATGAGCAATTATTTTCTCAGCCGAAATCGGACCGAGAAAACAATCGCAGCATGCTGCAAGTGTAATGCGATCCTGTTTTCTCTCGCACCCATTCAAGTGTACTGCGAGTGCAGGGTGAGAATGGCAATAGCTGGCTACGGAGGAGAAAGGGAGATAAATCCCTCCCGCCCCTCCGCAGCGCCTGGCTGCCCCTCCTCAGAGTAGGCCCGCCCCCCGCAGCTGAGGTCTGCTCGCTCGAACGTAGCTCAGTCACAGAGACACTCGCATGACACTCTGCTCTGCTGTACTGCCAGCATGAGTTGTTTCATGCGAGGATCGCAGTAATCCACGTGTGGCCCCAACCTAAAGGCCATTTTACATGCTGCGATATCGGTATTGATATCGCTAGAGAGCGTACCCACCCCCGTTGGTTGTGCGACACGGGCAAATCGCTGCCCGTGACGCACAACATCATTACACCCGTCACACGGACTTACCTTCCTTGCGACGTCGCTGTGGCCGGCGAACCGCCTCCTTTCTAAGGGGGTGGTTCGTGCGGTGTCACAATGTCACATGGCAGCCGTCCAATAGAAGCGGAGGGGGGGAGATGAGCGAGTGGAATATCCCGCCCACCTCCTTCCTTCCGCATTGCCGGAGGATGCAGGTACGATGTAGTTCCTCGTTCCTCCGGTGTCACACGTAGCGATGTGTGCTGCCGCAGGAACGACGAACAACCTGCGTCCTTCAACAGCAACAATGTTTGGGAAATGGACGGTACATCAACGATAAGGTAAGTAAATTTGATCGTTAATGGTCGTTCATGCGTTTCACATGCAATGACGTCGCTAATGAGGCCGGATGTGCGTCACGAATTCAGTGACCCCAACGACATCTCGTTAGCGATGTCGTTGCGTGTAAAGCGGCCTTTAGTCTTTGGAGTGTGGGAGGAAACCAGGGAACTCTGAGGAAAGCTAGAAAACATGGGGAGAACATACAAACTGTTGCAGTTACATCCCATGTGGGCAGCCTGGTAGCTCAGTGGTTAGCACTGTGTGGTTAGCTCTGTGGTTAGCTCTGTTGCTTTGCAGTGCTGAGGTCCCCGTGTCTATGTTCATTTTGCTCCTGGTACTCCGGTTTTCCCCCACACTATAAAGACTTGGTGATAGGGAATTTAGACTGTGAGCCCCAATGGGGACAGGGATACTGTCTGTTAATCCGCTGTGAATTTGTGTTGCAATATAAATGAAAGTATAATGAAATAATTCCTGTAGACCTTTCAGGTAAAGGAGGTGTCAGAGGCCTCTGCTTAATATCTAAATCCCTCTACTGTTCTTTGCCGCTTTGCCTGGACTTCTGGCATGTTTGACAGTAAGAATAGAGCAGCCTGTGCCACTTTCTTACCATAAAAAAGCCTCCCAGGGTTCTTTGAGATTTGTGTGTAAAGCGCCTGTGGCTTTCTGCTCACTGATGTGGTTTGGCTGGTATATTATGAATGAATATTATGCCTTTCCAAGTATTCCAGACAGCTCCTCACTACACGCTTTGCTGCAAACTTTGCCTGAACTTGTTGTTCTGCACACTAGTAATTCGGGGGTTAATGTGCACACAGTGAGATAACTTGTGTATATTTGGCCCTGTCTCATTAGTGACGGCCATGGTGGGTCTGACCGGGGACTATAAATAGAAGTTTTAGGGAACACCTCTTTTCACTACACGTAATGTGAACGCTTTCGTTAGCAAGGTCCCGGTGTCACTCTGAACATCTGTCATGTTCTATAAGTGTACACTTAGTGTCTGCCTACATACAGAGATGGGTGTATACAGCTGCCAAATGCACATATAAACCCGCTACTATGTGAGTGTGGGCAAATGTGTGCTGCTTTATGTTTTTATATAAAAAAAAAATACAGTAAAACGGTTTCTGATACATTTAGTCCTCAGAAGGACTGATTACTGTAAGGTCATGCCCCAAGGAAATAGTTGTCTTTGTCGCCTTTTCCTCCTCAGGAACATATAATAGGAATTCACTAAACACAATAATAAATGTATTATCTGGTCCTGATCACAGTGGGGGTGACAAGAGTCAGAAATTATACTGGGGGCGTGCATCCTCGTTCTGGGGCTTAGCCACCACTTAAGCCACTTCACATCATTAATAAAAGTGGTGGCTACTTACATCACTGAAATCTATGGGCTTTATGACAATGTCCAAGACATAAAATGTGAGTTCATTTTCAGAAAAGACGTACACATGGCCAGGCTGCGTGAGATCTCTGACCGTTTGGTGACTCCGGTTTTCATGAAAGGTTGTAATCCTAGAACTGAGCAGAGTATACACTACTGTGCAAGTTGTGACTACTGTGGGTGCACCTTAAACATAGTGGCCCCAATAGCAAAACTTGAAAATTGTGTGGCTATAAGCTGAAATACGGGCCAAAGAGTCTGGTCAACACTGCCCATGATGGGATTTTAACTAGCAGATGAGGCCTGGACTGTTATGGTGGGTAGTAATGGCCTTGGCGCTCAGGCACTCGGTTATTGCAGTAATCAGCCCCTAAGTTCTATACCTTCTTTTATTGTAAAGGATTTTTGGCAGCAGTGTATGACCGTATTATGTATATTAAGCTGGCATGTGTGTGTTTTCTTTTTAGTGCTATGCGTGTGTTGCTTTCCAAATTGCCTCGGCCGTGGATAGTTGACGAGAAGAAGGACGATGGCTACACTGCTTTGCACCTGGCAGCGCTCAATAATCACGTTGAAGTGGCAGAACTTCTGGTTCATCAGGTATGGCCATAAACTGATTGGAGCAATTCTGTTGTTATACGCTGTTATTTTGGGGGGCAGGGGTAGGATATATTTTGCAAAAGTTACTTTGATCTTGAAAATTTGTTAAAACAGGTGACAAAGCGCTGTCTTGATCCTTTCCATTAACTGTTTATTCCCTTCTCAGCCCGAGACTGGAATTGTTGCGTTCAAGTGCCCCCAAAGACACAACTCCACAAACAGCCATGTCTAGCAGTGCTATTCTGTTTCCATAATGCCATTCATGTCAAGGGGAGTTACATAAACCGCATAGCTGTGCTGGTTCTCCTCCTGTGGTTGACATATAGATCGGTTATTCTTGTTTTAGCTGTGACTGAGATGGGAATAAAAAAAACCCTTGAGGAAGGGAGTACCTTCTGCTCAAAATCTTAATCAATTCAAATTTACATACAAAAAAAGTTAACTGGACAGGCCCGATTTGTCTCTACCAAAAGCGCCACCAATATCAGCCCAGGTGGTGTGTTCAGTTCCTGCTTTTCATCCTCCCTGAGGGCTCCACAGAAACCTGTAGTCACATGGACATCACCAGAGGGAAAGTAGTAGTTGCGTTTTGGGCTACTTTAAAGAAGAGGCAAGAAAAGTTGCAAAGTATAATGTAAATATAACCAAAATGTCTGACTGGATAGGTGATAACTTTGTCATCGATGGGGGTCCCATAGACCTTGAAAATGGGGCTTTGAAATGACCCTTCAAAATAGGTAGTTGGCAACAAATCAATTATTGTCTCTGGGGCTGCTGGAGGAAGGCGGTACCTGTACTCTCCTAGATCCGGCAGTCATAGGCAATGCAGCAGTGCACATTGATGGCTACTGCTCTGAATAGATGGGGATTACCAATTTTCTTATGATTGATTTGGGCGCCTTTGGTAAGTGATACGAGTAAACGTTTGCTATAACCCTTTAAAGGGAACCAATCATCAGGATTTTCGTATATAACCTAAAGCCAGTGCTATACTGGCACTATTAGGCTGATTCTATACATACCTGTAGTGGGCAGCTCGGATGTTTAGGTTTTGAAATCCAAGAAAGTGAAGTTTGTAAAATCAGCAGCTTCTTGAGATCTACTGGAGCAGATCATATATTCATAGTTCTCTCCTCCCTCTGCTAGAATTCGCATAAGCATTATACAAACATACAAATGACTCACTTTGTCTAGCAGGACCTGTGTGAGGTCATACCCATGTGACCTGGTATCCAGCTTTGGTTGCTGAGGCCCCGCCCCTTCTGGTCACATGGGTATGACCTCACCACAGGTCCTGCTAGACAAAGTGAGTCGTTTGTATAATACTTATGCTAATTCTAACAGGGGGAGGAGATAACTATGAATATATGATCTGCTCCAGTGCAACTGTCACTCAACAAGCTGCTCATTTTACAAACTTCACTTTCTTGGATTTCAGAGATGTCTGGAAGCCGCTGTCTCCTCTCAGTATATAAAATGCACCAACACTCAGTTGAGCCTTTGTGTTTAGTGGATTTGGGAGAGCTATCTGTTGGTAGAACATTCATCTAAAGGGTATGTGGCCGTGTTTAGAAAGCATGCTCCATTACACCTATATCCTGCCTTACCGAATGACCTGAGCCAGATAACTTACTTTAAGGAGGCTGGCTATCTACACTAAAGGTCCAGTCACACTAAGCAACTTACCAGCGATCCCAACAACGATAGGGATCGCTGGTAAGTTGCTAGGAGGTTGCTGGTGAGATGTCACACTGCGACGCTCCAGCGATCCCACCAGCAACCTGACCTGGCAGGGATTGCTGGAGCGTGGCTACACAAGTTGCTGGTGAGCTCACCAGCAACCAGTGACCAGCCACACGTGCAGAGAGCAGGGAGCAGCGCACACTGAGCGCTGGCTCCCTGCTCTCCTAGTACAGCACACATCGGGTTAATTACCCGATGTGTGCTGCAGCTAAATGTGCACAGAGCAGGGAGCAGCGCACACTGCTTAGCGCTGGCTCCCTGCTCTCCTGGCTACAGCACACATCGGGTTAATTAACCCGATGTGTCCTGCAGCTACATGTGCACAGAGCAGGAGCCGGCACTGACAGTGAGAGCGGCTGAGGCTGGTATCAAAGGTAAATATCGGGTAACCAAGGACAGGGCTTCTTGGTTACCCGATGTTTACATAGGTTACCAGACTCCGCAGAAGCCGGCTCCTGCTGCCTGCACATTTAGTTGTTGCTGTCTCGCTGTCACACACAGCGATCTGTGCTTCACAGCGGGACAGCAACAACTAAAAAATGGCCCAGGACATTCAGCAACAACCAACGACCTCACAGCAGGGGCCAGGTTGTTGCTGGATGTCACACACAGCAACATCGCTAGCAACGTCACAAAAGTTGTTCGTTACCAGCGATGTTGCTAGCGATGTTGCTTAGTGTGACGGGGCCTTAAGAAGGCGCTGAGGTGGCTGTGTGTCTGTGTCATATCAATGTTATATAAAATTGTGTTTTTCGCCTGCAGTGTTATTGTGCTTTGACCCCTGCTCTTTCCACTCTATATATGAATTGATTCTTATGTGTGTGTCACTTAAAGTAAATGGACCTTGGATTTTTTAAATAAACTGAGTATCTCCTCCAATTGGCGCTGCTCCACTGATTCTGGGACAGTTTTTCTTTTTCCTACCCTACCCCCTCTCCCCAGGAATAAAGAAGGAAACTTTCCAATCAACCAACAGGGTGTATAACCACAAAGCTTCTCTGTGAGCTTTTTCTCCTCTGTGACAGAGGTTTTGTGGTCCACCTCCTGCTGGTTGAAGGAAACATTTGCTTAATTATTATTGGGAGACATAACTTTGGAACAGAGAAACACAAAAAAATAGCTCTAGAATCAGTGGAGCGGTGTAAATTGGAGGAGGTTTTAATTAAAATCCAGCAAAAGGTTCTCTGGATCAAAATTGTGGGCAGTGATATGAAAATGAATTCTGGGGAAGTTGTTCCCATTGATCTCCAACAAATTGTTCTTGATTTTCAGGGTAGTGCTAACTTGGACATCCAAAATGTTAACCAGCAGACAGCTCTGCATCTGGCTGTGGAACGTCAGCATACACAGATTGTCAGGGTAAGATGATGTTTCTATTAATTGTCGATTCTTTATTTTTACACCACACAATTCTTATCGATCCAATAGTAAAGGACCTCTAACCACCTGTGGATTCATTATTTGGTGTTGAGTAGTCAGGGTTCCGCTCAAGGTTAAAAAATTCCAAATCTCAAGCAGGAACGTTTTGTATAGTAGTTTGGTTCCATCATACCTGTAGAGCAGGGGTGGGGAACCTCCGGCCCGCGGGCCGTATGCCCCCGGGCAGAATCCAGAGACCGCAGTACTCGGGCGGCAGCCGTGTTTTGCTTGCTGCTGGCCCTTTTAAACTCTGTGAGGCTTATGTCCTCACGCTAGCCAATGCTAGCGTGAGGACATACTTTGTGGGTGGAGTAAGCGCTCAATTTGCTCTCGTTCCACAGAAGAGGAGCTGCTGCTTCAGCATCTGACAGGTTTGTTTGTGCTCCCATGCCTGTGTGCCCCTCCAGCGTCCAAATCCTGTGTGTCCCCCTGCACATCCCCACGGCAGCCTGTGCCCCCTGCAGCGTCCTGTGCTCCTCTTGCATCCCCACGGCAGCCTATGGCCTCTGCAGCATCCTGTGCTCCTCGCGTATCCCCACGGCTGCCTGTGCCCCCTGCAGCATCCTGTGCTCCTCGCATATCCCCACGGCTGCCTGTGCTCCTTGCAGCGTTCAGTGCTCCTTGCGTATCCCCACGGCAGCCTGTGCCCCCTGCAGCTTTCAGTGTTCCTTGGGCCTCCCCACGGCAGCCTGTGCTCCTCGGGCCTCCCCACGGCAGCCTGTGCTCCTCGGGCCTCCCCACGGCAGCCTGTGCTCCTCGGGCCTCCCCACGGCAGCCTGTGCTCCTCGGGCCTCCCCACGGCAGCCTGTGCTCCTCGGGCCTCCCCACGGCAGCCTGTGCTCCTCGGGCCTCCCCACGGCAGCCTGTGCTCCTCGGGCCTCCCCACGGCAGCCTGTGCTCCTCGGGCCTCCCCACGGCAGCCTGTGCTCCTCGGGCCTCCCCACGGCAGCCTGTGCTCCTCGGGCCTCCCCACGGCAGCCTGTGCTCCTCGGGCCTCCCCACGGCAGCCTGTGCTCCTCGGGCCTCCCCACGGCAGCCTGTGCTCCTCGGGCCTCCCCACGGCAGCCTGTGCTCCTCGGGCCTGCCCACGGCAGCCTGTGCTCCTCGGGCCTCCCCACGGCAGCCTGTTCCCCTGCTGAGGGTACAGACATCAGGGCTGCCTGTGCTCCCCCTGATGTCTGTACCCCCAGCAATGTCCTTACATTTCTCCCAGCTATCGCAAGTCATGTATAGTCCTTCCAGACCTCTCCAGTATTGTCTAGTCCTCCCAGCCCTCCTCAGTGATGTCTAGTCCTCCCAGCAGCGTATATTCCTCCCAGCCCTCCCCAGTATTGTCTAGTCCTCTCCTCCATCTCCTGTGATGTATATGCCCTCAGCATCTCCTGTGATGTATATGCCCTCAGCATCTCCTGTGATGTATATGCCCTCAGCGTCTCCTTCGTGATGTATATACAGCTGTCCCAGCTGACACAAACATGGAAAAGCAGTTGTGAGAAGCAGCAAGATCAATATCGCCTAATATACCGTTTCCCCGAAAATAAGACACTGTCTTATATTTTTTTTTGCCCTGAAAAAAGCACTATGTCTTATTTTCAGGGGGTGTCTTATTCTCGAGGAGACATGGTTGGGGGTAAGTTTACCCCCCACAAAAAGCAGACTCCCTTCCCAGGATCATCATACTTACCAGCCCAGGGCGTCTGTATAGCTCCCAGATCCTCCTGTGATCTCCCAGCAGGTGTGCTGCATGCCTCCCCTGCGTCTGGCCGACATCAGATCACACACACACACACACACACACGCACACACACACAGCACATCACACTCACTCACTCACACACAAACACACACCCACCCCACGATCCCAGCAGCTGTGCTGCACGCCGTGCTCCTCTGCCTCCTGCCGACACTCACAGATCAGATCGCATACACTCACACATCAGAACACACTCACACATCAGACAGCATACACGCACACATCCGATCGTATACACTCACACACACACTGACGATATCGCACATACGCGCGCACACAACATCTGGAGATACCACATGCTTCCGGCCATGTGATCCTCGGCAGGTCCTGGAAGGTCACTGCACGCACAGTATCGCCGCTGAGAAGCAAGCGATATCGCCGGATGTTGTGAGTATGTGGATGCGATCTGATGTGTTTGTGAGAGTGAGTGAGTGTGATCTGATGTGTGTGTGTGTGTGTGTGTCTGTTCTTATATATATATGTGTGTGTGTGTGTGTGTGTGTGTGTGTGTGTGTTTCTGCCGCTGCAGGACCTTGATGCGCTCACCTGCTCCCGGTCGGCGTCTGGTGAGTATGACTGCGGGGTCTTCTTTCTTCTGTCTTCTCTCTTATGGGGGTGCCCGCTGCCTATAATGAAGTGTCTTGCAGTGTCTTTAACTCTTTCACCACTGCATGACACTTCATTATTGACCGCAGCTATGTCTTATTTTCAGGGGGTGTCTTCTACTAAAGCTTCCCTGAAAACTCCTGGGATGTCTTATTTTCGGGGGATGTCTTATTTTCGGGGAAACACTGTAGCCGCACCAAAAACAAAAAGCTCCAGCCGCCACAATGAGTTAATTGTTTGCCCAAATATAGCAGGGTAATTTTTAAGTTGATAATGCGGCCCCCGAAGGTTGTTAGAAATTTCCAAACGGCCCCCGGCAGTAAAAAGGTTCCCCACCCCTGCTGTAGAGGTTCCTGCTTTAGTAGGATTCTGTGGGATATGCCCCACCTTCCAGTGTTCACAAAATTAAAAACCTTGTAAACATAAGGTGTAACTACCCTAGACCATGCATTAAAGCACCACTCCAGTATGTATTTTATTTTTTTATTTTAGCGCTGCAGTGGTGCTTTAAATTTAAGTCCCCTGCCCTCTGTTGTTTACTCACCTTATGCCATCTTCATTTTTTTTCCAGCATCGCTCTGTCTGGCTCCAGCGATTTGTGACCTGCCAGTAGCTTCAGTATTTCATGGAGCTAGCTGATGGTCAAAACTCAATACAAGTCTGAGGGTCTTGTTCTGGCTCTCATAGACTTGTATTGAGAGCTTGTTATATAACTTCTGACTTCCGACAAGTCAGAAGTTATGATCTGAAGATTGTGCCGCAGGACAGGCGTGACGCCGGAAAAGGATGAAAATGAGGGAGGGTAAGTATAAGATTGGGGGCACAGGGCTTACATTTAAAGCACCAATCCAGCTCTGGAAAAAAAAACAACGATGGAGTGGTGCTTTAAATGAGGATGACTTGACTTCTGTGTCTATATCTTCTGGACATTTGTTTAGCTTGGTACTCTGCAATAATACTCTCCTTTTTTTAATTTTTTTTCTTCATCAGTTTCTGTATACTAAGTGTGCAATAGGTTCCTTCCATTTTTAAAGTGGATATGTCACCATATTTCAAAATACAGACTGTGTATATTATTAAATGCATCTTAGACCTGATAAGACTGGTGTGTTTACTTTGAAAATCCATGACAATAATTATAAGATGACATCATGTTTTATGGGGATAAAGAGCCCCAAAAGTCCAGGAGAGATGACTTGCCCAGGTCACAAGGTGGGGTAATGCTGTGTGCAGAGTAAAGTGAGGCTTGATCTGATTGTGCCAAAAACCCCTTTGGTTATCTTGGTGTGTTCAGTGCATCTTTCTCCTTGTAGTTTATACCAGTTATTCAGAAATGCTTTAAATACATCCATAGTGTTTCTGTATAAAGTACATTAGAACAGTGTAGAGCTATGTTGGTACCTCCGATCAATGTTAGCAGAAAATGAAATGTTTCTGCATGGTACTACCGTGTATTTCCAAAAATAAGACACTGTCTTATACTTTTTTACCCCCCCCAGCCACCCCCCCCCCCCCCCCCAAAAAGCACTAGGGCTTATTTTTGGAGGAGGTCTTATAATTGGAGAAACATGGTTGGGGGGTAAGTTTACCCCCCCTCCACAAAAAAAAAGCAGACACCCTCCCCCGCCCCCACTTCCCAGGAGACTCATACTTACCAGACCCGGACGTCTGCGTGGCTCCCAGGTCCTCCCTGTGTTTTCCGGTGGGTGTTGCACGCCGTCCTCTGGCCGACACACTTAGACACAGCAGATCAGACTCACTCACTCATTACATAAAGCGTTACAGAATGCTTTTGGCCGCAGGGAATGACGGGAGGAAGTCACATGTCCGCAGGTCCTGTAAGCTAGCTTTGTGGCAGGTCCTTGCGCTCCACTGCACAGCCTCTCAGGATTCTGACGGTGAGAAGAAATCTGTGTCGCTGGATGTGGTGAGTGTGTGTGTGATTCGATGTTTGTGTGTGTGTGTGTGTGTGTGTGTGTGTGTGTGTGTGATCACTGTAGGTCCTCTGTGCTCGACATCTGGTGAGTGTGATTTCGGGGTGTCCACTGTTAATAATGAAGTGTCCCGCAATATCTAAGTTTTTTAGCTGCACAGACACTTCATTATTGAACCACGACTAGGGCTTATTTTCGGGGGAGGGCTTATATTTAAGCCTTGCTCCGAAATTACTGAAAAATCCCTGCTAGGGCTTATTTTTGGGGGAGGTCTTATTTTTGGAAAAACACGGTAGGTGACCTTACTCTACATAGTTAGCTATGTATGTATCGCCATCAGATAATTCAGAATTACAATTGGCTTTACATATCTTAAAGTTTCAACATTGTATGGATCTGAGACCCCTCTTCCCTTATTGTCAAAAATAGTCAGAACTTTAGACTACAGTTGTGCTATAACATTGCTTTTCTTTTTCTCAGTTGTTAGTCCGTGCAGAGGCCAAACTGGATATACAAGACAAAGATGGTGACACCCCGCTACATGAGGCACTCCGGCACCACACCTTGTCTCAGCTGCGCCAACTGCAAGATATGCAGGATGTAGGCAAGGTGGACACTACGTGGGAGCCATCGAAGAACACGGTGAGTGTCTCCAGACCGCTATGGTGCTGGCTGTAGCTCACATCTTCATTTGTTTACTTCTGTTGTGTTTAATGCTCTTATTACAGATGTGTCTAATACATTGCTGTAATGTTCTTGGCATCTTTGAACAACTTTAGCTGTTGTAGAACATCAACAGAGCATTTCTTGAGAAAATGCAGCATGTCACTATAAAAATTCTTGTCCTTAGAAACTTAATGTATAGGACGTTTCCAATGTTTCAGCTTATCATGGGACTTGGAACGCAAGGTGGAGAGAAAAAGAGTGCAGCATCCATAGCCTGCTTCCTTGCTGCTAATGGAGCCGACCTCACCATTCGCAATAAAAAAGGCCAGTCTCCTCTCGATCTGTGTCCTGACCCCAGCCTGTGCAAGGCCCTGGCGAAGTGTCACAAGGAGAAGTCAAGGTACAAGTCAGATTATTCTTTGGGTAACTTCATAATGCAGCTAATGACAATGATCCAAACAACTGTAATACCCATGTAAACTGGACATATTATATAGGTTCACTTCCATACTATAGTGTGTGGCAGGGAACTGTACTGTTGGTTTCAGGGTGAATGCCATGTCACAAGCTGTGTCACAAGTTTTTTTTTTTTTTGTTTGTTTTTTTTTTTTTTTAACAATCTATTTATAATCATGATAACCTGATATATTTGAAGTGTCTTCACCATTTAGATGTTGTGGCATTATTATCCGGTCAGGCACAAACTAACAGATTAATGTCCATTATGATGATCCCCTCTATGTAGCACTAGGACCTGCACCCTACTGCTCTAAATGCCTGCCATCAATGACTTCTCCGCAGTTTTCATTGTGTTGTGAGTTTTATTTCTATTGATATACCGTATTTTTTGGATTATAAGACGCACTTTTCCTCCCAAAAATTTGGGAGGAAAATGACAGGTGTGTCTTAAAATCTGAATATAGCTTTACCTAGGGGTCCTGTCTGTGCGACCGGGTACCTGTGGCTGTATGCATGCGGCCGGGTACCTGTGCCTGCGTGCGTGTGGCAGCCGGGTACCTTTGGCTGCGTGCGGGTGGCAGTCGGGTGCCTGTGCCTGCGTGCGGGCAATAGCCGGGTACCTGTGGCTGTGTGCGTGCGGCAGTCGGGTGCCTGTGCCTGTGTGCGGGCGGCAGCCGGGTGCCTGTGTGCGGGAGGCAGCCAGCACCGACAGGCACCCGCCCTCACACAGGCACCCGACTGCCGCCCTCACACAGGCACCCGACTGCCGCCCACACGCAGCCACAGGTACCCGGCTACCACCTGCACGCAAGCACAGGCACCCGGCTGCTTGCACGCAGGGTGTGCGGGCTGCCTGCTGGCTGCCACTGTGCGTGTGGCGGGCAGCTGTGCAGCAGGTTAACCAGTTTGTCCATGGTCCCAGTTTCAAATGATAGTGCCGGGAGCGGGCGCGTGCGCAGATGGAGCTTTTGGATGAGGGCTCCATCTGCGCACGTGCCACTCCGGGAGTCAGCGCGTGCGCAGATGGAGCCCTTGGATGAAAGCTCCATCTGTGCATGCGCCGCTCCAGGCACCATCATTTGAACCGGGACCGCGGACACTGGGTGACTCACCCGCCGCCGCTGCTGCCACCACTACGGACGGCGCGACTGCCGCCACCACGGTCATCGCGGCTCCCGCCACCACGGACACCGCCGCGCCTGCCAGCACAACCTCTGCCTCCTGTGACCCCGCTTCACCACCACTGCTACCCCCTCCGGTAAGAGAACACCGGAGTATAAGACGGACCCCATTTTTATTTTTTCACCTTTTTTATGTCTAAATTTGGGGTGCGCCTTATAATCCGGTGTGTCTTATAAAGCGAAAAATACGGTAAGTGGTGCAAAGATCCAACATTAGAAAGAGAGCCGACAAGTACCCTGAACAATGGGCTCAGTCAATACAAAGATGCATAGAAATAGATCCAACATTAGAAGAGACCGTGGAATATCTTCTCAATACTTTATTTGCATCAGAGGCGGCAGCTTTTGGGAGATGACACAGACTTCAGGCCAGATGAAGCGCAAGTTAGCACACGTTTACCGTCACCTCCGTTTTGCACTCAGCGTTATCTCTCAATAGCTGTCAATTTCTTGTGAATAAAGTATTAAGAAGGGTAAGTGCCGCCTCTCTTCTAATGTTGGATCTATTTTTGTGCATTTTTGTATACCCTGTGCCCCATTGTTGAGAATATATGAGCGGAGGTCACTGCATGGTCCTTACTGTGTGTCTTCAGTAATAAAAGTCTTCTTTGATTGTTGTCAGGATATTCACACTTATTTGGCAATGGTGAAAAATGCTACATATTCAGACGGTGAATGGCAGGCATGCTGTATATCACCTTGCTGTGATACATCTATTTAACTTCTTCACGACCGGCCGATTTTGCGCTTTCCATTTTCTTTTTTCGCCATTCTTCCGAGAGACGTAACTTTTTTATTTTTCAGTCAATATGGTCAGGTGAGGGTTTGTTTTTTTGAGGAACGAGCTGTACTTTTAAATGAAACCATGAGTTTTGCCATATAGTGTACTGGAAAATGGCAAAAAAAATTCCAAATGCGGAAAAATTGCAAAAAGTGCGATTTCACTATTATTTTTAGATGTTTTATTCAGTGTTCACTATATGGTAAAACTGTTGATTGGGTGTGATGCCTGAGGTTGGTGCGAGTTCGTACACACCAAAGATGAATACGTTTACTTTTATCTAGGGGGTTAAAAAAAATCAGAAGTTTGCCTGAAAAAAGTGGCATTTGCGCCATTTTCCGTGACCTGTAGAGTTCTCATTTTTTGGGATCTATGGCTCAGTGTTGGCTTATTTTTTTGCTTCTCAAGCTGCCGTTTTTAACTGTACCATTTTTGCGTAGATGCTACGTTTTGATCGCCTGTTTTTGCATTTTGCGAAAAATTTGTAGCAACCAAAAAACAAAATGTTGGCGTTTGGAATTTTTATTGCCGCTACGCTGAGTACCGATTAGACTAATTGATTTTATATTTTGATTGGGCATTTCTGAACGCAGCGATACCAAACGTGTGTGTGTGTGTGTATAATATATATATATATATATATATATATATATATATATATATATATATATATATATATATATATATATATTATATTTTAACCCTTTAATTTTCAATGGGGTAATTTGAACATTTAGGTTTATTTATTCTTTTTATTTTTTTTTCTTAATTTTTCAACATTTTTTTTTTAAACTTTTTTCTTTTTTCTTTTTAACTAGTACCCCTAGGGAGCTATAACAATCGTCTGTCTGATCACTCATTCATTTCTCCCGATCAGAGCAGCATAACTCAGACCTGGAGAAATTATCATCTCTGTAACAGCCA
The DNA here is from genome assembly GCF_048569485.1 of Anomaloglossus baeobatrachus. NCBI lineage: Eukaryota > Metazoa > Chordata > Amphibia > Anura > Aromobatidae > Anomaloglossus > Anomaloglossus baeobatrachus. The sequence continues at coordinate 165,100,250 of NC_134358.1, read as the reverse complement.
GTAGTTGGCTGTTTGTTTACAGGACCTTAGTCATGTAAGCACAGGAATCCTCATATGACCCTGTGTTACCATGACAACCACTGGATCCACATGAGCACGTCATGTGACTCCCGGTGGAGGCTTTGTGAGTAAAGTTATAGCGCAATCGCTATTATAATGGCGCTGTCACATATTGACAGAGCCATTTTAAGGGGTTAAAAGGCACGGGAGGAACGAAATTCCGCTCGTGCCTAACAGGCACACATGTCAGCTGTAGAAATCAGCTGAGAAGTGCGCCAAAGCCGGGGGAGATTAACACAATGGCCACTAGGACGTAAGATTACTGCCCACGGTTATTAACCCCATTACGACCGCGTTACGTTTTAAAACGGCAGCAAAAAAGGGTACTTATTCCTTTCTGCCGTTTTAAAACGGCGGTCGGAAAAAAGGGTCTAGCGCCCCCCAGAGTCAGAAAATTTCCGGGGTCTCAGCTGCCGGGGGTAGCTGAGACCCTGGAGATCATGATTCGGGCCGGTTTTTCCGGTCCCCAGTCACGTGATGACCGGTATACACCGTATACCGATCATCAAGTTATAGTAAATGACCGCTCCGGTAAAAAATGATTTATCTCCCATCTGGCATGATCAAACATGCCAGATGGGAGATAAATCTTTTTCCCGGTTCCCTCCGGTCCCCTCGGTATCCCCAAAGTGCCCCCCCCGACCCCCAACCCCCTCCCGAAAATCCAAGATGGCCGCGCGCATCGGAGAGCCCAGCAGCGCGCCGGCCGCATTTACAGTGTTCCTATGGTTTCTGTCGTATGTGCCATAACACATACGACAGAAACCTGCTCCCTAGGCCCTGCCGGGATCCCCCCTACCCCCCCCCTGGTGTTCCCCGGTGTCATACATACCGGAGCGCTGATCCCCCGCGGCCCCCTCCTCCTTCTCTGCAGCAGACTCCGGTCACATGTGCCGAGCAGCTGTCAGCTTCCTGTGTTCAGAGACGCTGCTGCTGCTCGGCACTGTGCAGCTGTGACCCAGGGAGGGTGGGTGCAGATTCTTTGCACCCACTCTCCTCAAATGGAGGGTCTGCCCTCCTAGAAAATGGGGGATACGTTCCCTGAACGTGTCCCCCATATTCTAGAAGGTCCAGAGTCGACGTAGGACGTCCAAATGGATTATAGTGGATTTTTTTTTTCTTTTCAATAAATTGGTCAATCAGGGAATGTTTTGGGGAGTGTTTTTTCAAATAAATTTTTTTTGTTGTCAATTTTTTTTCTTATAACTGTCAATTAGTTATGTCAGGTATCTGATAGACGCCGTGGCATAACTAATTGCTGGGCTTGATGCCAGGTGACATTACACACCTGGTATCAACCCCATTCATTACCCCGTTAGCCAACGCACCAGGGCGCGGGATGAGCCGGGGCGAAGCGCCAGAATTGGCGCATCTAATGGATGCGCCACTTCTGGGGCGGCTGCGGCCTGCTATTTTTAGGCTGGGAAGAGTCCAATAACCATGGCTCTTCCCATCCTGAAAATACCAGACCCCAGCTGTCAGCTTCACCTTGGCTGGTGATTAATTTGGGGGGACCCCACGTTTGTTTTTTTTTTTTAATTATTTATTTATAAATAATTAAAAAAAAAAAACAGCTTGGGGAGCCCTCCAAATTGATCACCAGACAAGATGAAGCTGTCAGCTGTGGTTTGCAGGCTACAGCTGTCTGCTTTACCCTAGCTGGCTATCAAAAATAGGGGGGACCCCACGTCATTTATTTTAATTCTTTTTTTTGTTTTGGGCTAAATACAAGGCTAGGCATCCTTTAGTGTCACATGAAAGGCACTAAAGGGCGCCAGCTTAGAATATGCAGGGGGGTGGGACGTTATATATGTTTGACATCTATCCATTCATCCATTGTAGCATTTTACACTGTGTGCCCACAATCAGGGTTTGCAACGTTTTGGGCGCAGAGTGTTTTCCCTGCGTCCATAACGCTGCGTTGTGCAGTAGAAGCACAGTGGCAGGATTTTTAGAAATCCCGTGCCCACTGTGTTTCTTTTCTCCGCAGCATAAATCGACCTGTGGCGCAGCTTCCCGAGCCTCAGCATGTCAATTTATGCTGCGGAGATGTGTTCTTTGCAGGTAGAATAGAACTAAAGTCCACAGCAGCCTGAACCCAAATCGTGGGCATGGGCAGCTGCGTTCTCCCGTGGACAACACTCACATTTCTGCAGGAGGCTGACACTGGGTACTAGACGCCGTGTCGCTGGATCATGGCCACATAGCCTAAAGGCTACTTTACACGCTGCGATATCGGTCCCGATATCGCTAGCGTGGGTACCCGCCCCCATCTGTTGTGCGACACGGGCAAATCGCTGCCCGTGCCGCACAACATCGCGCAGACGCATCACACATACTTACCTGCCCGGCGACGTCGCTGTGACCGGCGAACCGCCTCCTTTCTAAGGGGGCGGTCCGTGTGGCGTCACAGTGACGTCACTGAGCGGCCGCCCAATAGAAGCGGAGGGGCGGAGATGAGTGGCCGGAACATCCCGCCCACCTCCTTCCTTCCTCATAGCGGCCGGGAGGCAGGTAAGGAGAGCTTCCTCGTTCCTGCGGCGTCACACATAGCAATGTGTGCTGCCGCAGGAGCGACGAACTACATCGTTACTGCTGCAGTAACGATAATCGAGAATGGATGAGCGATTTTGCACGTTTTTGCAACGATGCAAAATCGCTCATCGGTGTCACACGCAGCAACATCGCTAATGCGGCCGGATGTGCGTCACCAATTCCGTGACCCTAACGACTCCGCATTAGCGATGTCGCAGCGTGTAAAGCCCCCTTAACAGTGAGAAATTTGTTGCTACAGCAACATTTTTGTGAAGTACCTGTGGATTCAAAATGTTTACTATACTCCTGAATAAAATACTTGAGGGGTCCAGTTTCCAAAATGAGGTCACTTGTGGGGGGTTTCTGATGTATAGGTACCCAAGGGGCCCTGCTAATGTGACATGGTGCGCGAAATTTACTTCAACTTTTCCAAAATTCAAATGGTGCTCCTTCCATTCCAAGCCCTCCCATTTATCCAAACAAAGGTTTTTGGCCACATGTGGGGTATCCCTGCGCTCACAAGAAATTAGATAACAACCTGTGGGGTACACGTTTTGTTGTTGCCTCTTGAAAAAGTGAAAAATGTGTCGCTAAATCAACATTTTTGTGAAAAAAATGAAAATTTCAATATGGCAACCTAAGCTTATCAAATTCTGTGAAGTATTCGTGGATTCAAAATGCTCAATATACACCTAGATAAAAGCCTTGAGGGGTCTTATTTCCAGAATGGGGTCACTTGTGGGGGACCTCCACTGCTTAGGCACCTCAGGGGCTCTCCTAATGCAACCTGGCGTCCGCTATTGATTCCAGCCAATTTTGCAGTCAAATTGCACTCCTTCTCTTCTGAGCCCTGTAGTGTGCCCAAACAGTTGATTTCCACCACATACAAGATATCAACAAACTCAGGAGAAATTGCGCAATAAATTTCATGGTGATTTTTTTCCTGTTACCCTTGTGAAAAAAAAAGCTACCTGGTTGAAGTAACAATTTTGTGGTAAAATTTTATTTTTTTATTTTCATGGCTCAACGTTATAAACTTCTGTAAAGCACCTGGAGGTTCAGGGTACTCACCAAACATCAAGATAAATTCCTTGAGGGGCCTAGTTTCCAATATGGGGTCACTTGTGGTGTTTTTTTGCTGTTTACGTACCTTAGGGGTCCTCCAAATGCGACATGGTGCCCGCAATCTTTTTCAGCCAAATTTCCTTTCCAAAATTCAAATATTGCTCCTTCCGTTCCAAGCCCTCCCATTTCTCCAAACAAAGGTTTCAGACCACAAGTGAGGTATCACCGCGCTCATAAAAAAGTGGGTAACAAACATTGGGGTCAAATTGTTGGAATTACCTCTTGAAAAAGTGAAAAAATTGATGCTAAAGCAACATTTTTGAGAAAAAAAGGAAAATTTTCAATGTGACAACGTAACGTTATCAAAATCTGTGAAATACTTGTGGATCCAAAATGCTCACTATACCCCTAGATAGAAGCCTTAAGGGGTCTAGTTTCCAAAATGGGGTCACTTGAGGGGGGTTCCTGCTGTTTAGGTACCTTAGCGGACATGTAAATGCAACATGGTGCCCGCAATCTATTTCAGCCAAATTTGCTTTCCAAAATTCAAATATTGCTCCTTCTGTTCCGAGCCCTCCCATTTGTCCAAACAAAGGTTTCTGACCACATGTGGGGTATTGGCGCGTTCATAAGAAAGTGGGTAACAAGTTTTGGGGTTCATTTTGTTGTGTTATTTCTTCTAAAAGTGAATAAATTTGGGGTAGAGCAACATTTTAGGTAAAATTTTATTTTTTGCTTTTTTTCATTCCACTTTGCTTTAGTTCCTGTGAAGCACCTGAAGGGTTAATAAACTTCTTGGATATGGTTTTGAGTACTTTGAGGGGTGCTGTTTTGAGAATGGTGTCACTTTTAGGTATTTTCTGTCACTTAGGCCTCTCAAAGTCACTTCAAATGTGATGTGGTCCCTAAAAAAATGGTTTTGTGAATTTTGTTGAAAAAATGGGAAATTGCAGATGAACTTTGACCCCTTCTAACTTCCTAACCCCAAAACATTTTGTTTCAGAAATTGCGCTAATGTAAAGTAGACAAGTGGGAAATGTTATTTATTAACTGTTTTGTGTGACATAACTCTCTGGGTTAAGGGCATAAAAATTAAAAGTTTGAAAATTGCAAAAATTTTCAAAATTTTCATCAAATTTCCGATTTTTTCACAAATAAAAGCAAAAAATATCGTTCTAAATTTATAACTATCATGAAGTACAATATGTCACGAAAAAACAATGTCAGAATCACCGGGATCCGTTGAAGCGTTCCAGAGTTATGACCTCATAAAGTGACACTGGTCAGAATTGCAAAAAATGGCCTGGGCATTAAGTACAAAACTGGCTTCGTCCTTAAGGGGTTAAGGGGTTAAATTGAATAGAAAAAGTATATTTGCTCAGAAACCTTTTGATTCCTAACTAACAAATATTTTTCTCGTCTAGTGGTCAAGTGGGATCTCACAGTCCATCTATGATTAATAATGACTCGGAGACTCTAGAAGAATGCATGGTGTGTTCAGATTTGAAGAGAGATACACTATTTGGTCCATGCGGCCATGTAGCAACCTGTTCATTATGTTCTCCACGTGTAAAGAAATGTCTCATATGCAAGGAGCAAGTACAGTCTAGAACGAAGGTAAATGAAAAAAGCAATTCTAAATGTATTTATTTGATAAGGCAGTATCCCCATATAATATAAACCCATATGGTGTGTGGTGTCATTCGATTGGTGACTTCAGATGTTTCCTCTCTGTGGTCATTACCAAGATATCAATATCTATTTGTAGGTTCTGCATATTCCTATCTACAGTACTATCTATACTCCTCAACATTGAAATTGCAACACCAAGGAGGAAAAGTTAGGGAAATCACACGACTGGTAGACATTGTAATAATATACAAATGATGAAAATATTGTATCAAAATCTTCACAACTTCTTGATTTATTCAACATAGAGTATGAGCGCCATATGCAGAAGTATATGTACTTACAGGTCTTGGTTGCCATCTATGAGGTTATTAATGGTTGTCTCAGGAATGCTGAATGCGCTTGGACACAGAAATCCTCAAGATCCTCTGCTGGCGGCTCCCTTTTGCCATATGCTACATTTTTAGCATGGTATAAAATGTTCTGTATTAGTGTACGGGGATATAATCTGTTGTTTCTCTACATTGTACAGATAGAAGAATGTGTTGTGTGCTCAGACAAGAAAGCAGCTGTGCTGTTTCAGCCATGTGGACATATGTGTGCCTGTGAAAGTAAGTGCTCTGACCCTCCAGTATTACCTAGCAATGTGTAATCTAACTCTTATGATTGCCTGATGGCCTCCTCCTTACACTATTTACATGATAAACTATGCATTATTGTACCATTAAATGTCCTATTACATAGTTGGCTGTATGTAACAGTCTTACTGAAAGCTGGCTAGGTATTAGGCTAATGTTTATACCAGCAGTGGATGGACTTGCATATCCAATTTTAGTTTGCTGACATGTGTTCACACTGTTCAAGTTCTCTGTGACCTTGGCAATGCATGACTAAAATGCTGCCGTCTCCATAATATATAAACCCCTTTCCCAATGACACATGCTCGCAGACGCTTGTGTCCAGTCATGCTGAGCATATTATGCTTTTTGTTTCTATTGTAAAGATACGTCCGGTCACACACCAGCCTCCCAATAGTAGTGTCAGTGTCATTTCGGTGCCTGGTCGTTGCCATTTCTGAGATTACTGCATGATATCTTGCTTTCCAGACTGTGCCAGCCTTATGAAGAAGTGTGTGCAGTGTCGTGCTCTAGTGGAGCGAAGAGTGCCTTTTGTTGTATGTTGTAGTGGGAAGGGTGCAGAAGATGTCACAGATGACATTGGTAAGAAAGACTGAAAAATGCAACAAACTGAGCAGCACCAAAACTTGCTAATCGGTGACCAAACACATTTGTTGTGCAAATGCAGATTGAAATACTAAATGCTGATAGATATCTGATCCTTTGTGAATTGGTGGAACGTTTATGGTTCAGAAGGCAATACAGTCCCCATACACTTGGATCAGTGTTGGCCAAACCCACCAGTATTGGTGGGTTCAGCTAATGTATATGGGGCTTATATATGTATATGGGGTATAATGGGGCCAAGACAGGTGATTGTTGGGGAACATAAGGAACCAACGTACCCGTTTTCTGACTGCCAATTGTTTTGTTCTGAGAAAAACCGTCACTAGAGGTGACTGATAGTGGTGCTCTCATACAGAACATAGTGAGAACTCCTGTGTATGAGCGCGCTCACACCACTGTATAACACAGATGAGTCACATCAAATGTTTTATCAGATAGCACTCACTCCAATGTTATACTATGGATTGGTGCTGATCAGAAAGTCACGGCATGCTATGATTGTCAGTGTATGTCTGCTCACTCGCACCCATACAAAACTATGGGTGCATGTGAAACATAGGACTGCCCTCGGGTGTCATCCTAGTTCAGTCTGATCTACGCCGAGACAGACCATGGAGAAGATGGAGAGACTGACTTCTATATCTTTTCCACACATGTGAATAGGAGCACAGTATTTATTTTACTCAACACTCCAGTGCTATTGCACAGCGCTTCACAGACCTGATAGTCACTGTAACCATTGGGTCTCACAGTGTAAATTCCCTATAAATATGCCTTTGGAGTAAAATGACTCTCGGCTCACACTCACATTAGGGTTTGAACCGAGTGGTATTAGGATATAGCATCTGATTCTCTTGCATCCGATGCTATACGCCAGTTTGACCCCAGCTTATGCTAGAAACGGGCATGATGGCTGCCTGCTGAATTGTCGGCTGACGGCCATCTAAGCTGTGTAAGCCACGTCAGCTGGGAGCTCTGGTTACACTATTTTTGAACATTCCGTATAATACTCTCTTTAAATGTGATCTATCCGACAGTAGAGTCTACACTTTTATTTTTATGGTATTAATGGACTGCTGCAGGTTGTATATATGTTATGTCTGACCCTCATCTAGCAAGGAAAATCACCACTAGTAATACTGTCATGCTATGTATTTATTTACAAGTTCTTCTAGACTGTAATTAGAAAATAGGCTATGGAGCGTGAAATATCAATTACTGTATTGTATATTCCAATCAAAATATTGATTTGCATCTAAGTGTTATGTAATAATGTGTTTTGATGAATATGAATGTAACTTATTATTTTCTGTGGCTTTTGCAGCCGGGGGAAACATTCCAGCTTTACAGAAGGATAAGGACAATACCAATGTCAATGCAGATGTGCAGAAGCTGCAGCAACAGTTACAGGATATTAAAGAGCAGGTATAGAAAAGAATTTTACTCATGTGCAATTCATCATATTTGTCCTCTACTGGACCCCTTCTTAGCAACTAAACTGTCCATAATAATGGTAATAATAATTAAAAAAGCTTCCATATGGACACCATACCTCCTTATTGTGTCAATGACCACTGCAGCCAAAGCACTGTGAAAATAGACCTCATACGGTCTGCAAACACAGATTGTCAGGTGACCACCTCAGCCAATGCCATGTTACAACCGGGAAGACACGTGCTATCCCAGCGGGAGGAAAAAGTGGGTTTTTTTTCTTGTTTTATTTTGTTTTTATGATGGGAAGCTAGCTGTTAAGAATTTGTTATGCAGACGTCATGAGATCGAGTCGTGCACTTGAAGGGCCGGTCTGAATGATTTCTGTGTAATGTTGTAGAATAAGTTGTCCTACCTGAGGGTGCAATGATGACTCTGTGTGAGGTGTGAGATGAACGTTTTGAGAATTACACATAATAGATGAATCACTTGTCTCTTTAAGACAAACCACGATTCATTCTGTAAGTAAGATGGAAACAAGTATTTGTGATGTCTGGCACGGCTTATTCTTTTGTTCTATATTTACAATTTTATTTATTTAGCAGGGTGTCGAGCTTCTTAAATTTAACCATAATTTTCTAAAATAAACCTTTCAGCTGATTCATGCTGCCTAGTCCCCGGACAGCATGTGTCAGGCACTGGTTCTATGAGTTCAGCCATATTTGTTTAACTCTGAAACACTGTGGCGTTTTCAGAGCGAAAATAAAAAGCCACTGGGGATGAGCCGCACTGTAGACTAGTTGGAGAGGTGGGTGGCCCCGGAGGCTTTTCCCCACCCACCGGCCTGGAATGATAATCTTACCTGTGTATACATTGAGGTAGACCTGTCAGTGGCCGAGGAGAAGCCGCATGGGTTCCACCTGTCTGACTAGTCTGCATTGTGATCTTAGTCCCTGGCGGCTTTGAAAGTTTATTCTTCTCAAATACCGCAGAGTTTTAAGGTCAACTATACCTGCCTGAGATAATACAACCAGTGCCTGATACATGCCGCCTGTGGATGAGGCAACATGGATCTGCTGTCAGGTTCACATTAGCTTTAAAATGCCAAATATATTACATTATTTACTAACCTGATGCCAGCTTGGCAGAATTGTAAATGTTAGGCAGAATTTCCGACCTTAAAAAAGGGCATTCATCACCTTTACACAGAGTAATCGCTAAATGTCTGATGACTGGGGCCCCACTGCCATAACAATAGGCTTAGAACCCCATGCCCTGACCCACACCAAGGAGGAGTTTGAATTGAGTAGGGGTCACGCATGCTCACCGTCCATTCCTTCATTCAGTCTTTAAAAGGCAGCCTCACCAAAAATAGCCAGGAACCGCACTCAGCCGTTCCATTGCCTTCACAGAAATTAATGGGATCTCATATGCATTTTCAATGTGTTGATGGTATTCTTAGTAAAGAATGGTTTACCTAATATGTAGTTGACGCACATCAGGGCTTTGGGGTGCTCGGTGCTGGGCCTTGTTTCACGGGGACGTATCACGGTTGGCCGATGCCCGGTTCTGTGACCCTGGGGGTCACTTGAAAAAGGGGGTAAATAAAAGGGAAAAATAAAAATAAAATGTTTTTCGTTACGCCACTTGCGGTATGCGGCTATGTGGGGAAAGCCGCCACTGAAAGTCTCTCACTGCTGGGGCTGGTGGTATTAAGCAGCTTGGCAAGTAGAGCTAGGCCCCAGGGAAGGATGATGGTGGCTGTGGTATGGTGAAAGTTGGTGATGCTGAGGTGTAGGAAGAATTCAGACAACAAGGGGCTGTGGTTTAACTTGTGTTTTATTCACTGGTTTGGAGTAGCTGCAACCTGGCTGGTGCTGGTCTCTACCAATCTCAATCTAGGCCTCAGGTAATCCGGCATTCCCTTGATCCTAGTGCTGGTGTAGTGACCTGGTAAGCTTTACTTCCATGCACCCGTCTGTAGTTGGTGGGTCCCCATGGCCTGAAGCGTTTTGGGGTCCCCTCCTGTTGTCACAGTCCTGGCCTGTATGGCAGGCAGCTTGAACCTCTCTTCGGTCAGACCTCTGTCCCCGTTCCCGGGTTCCCACTTTGCTGCTGTGCCCCGCACACTAACGTTGGTGAGGAACATTGATGATTCCTCAGCGGGCAGATTTATCAGGGCTCTGCACCCCGCCGGTGCTCGGTCCAGTGAGTACTCACACCGTACGCTCCCTGGCAACTGTACTCCTTTAGCCCAATAAGTCACTTTTCACTCTTTGTCTGAGCATTGACTTACTGTTTTCCGACTTAAGGTCTGACAAGATGTCTGTCTCTCGTCCGCTGCACTGACTAGCCCCTCCTCCTCCTCCCAGGTGTCTGACTAGCTGATTGGATGAGTCCTGACCAATAGGTGGCCATCCATCAGATCCGTCTCTAGCCTGTTACCCAGCCTGGGGAAGAGGGCACATGATGTGTGTGTTTGAATGGTATTTACCGACACTGGTCTTCTAGGAAACCGGGGTTAGCACCGCACCTGTTACTGGATGCAATACCCTGTGGCACCTGACGCCTCAGGGGCGCCACATAGTGACTGTAGTGGTTGTATATCATCATCATAGTATCATCATAGTTTTTAAGGTTGAAGGGAGACTCTAAGGCGGGCTTTGCACACTACGACATCGCAGCCCGATGCTGCGATGCCGAGTGCGATAGTGCCCGCCTCCGTCGCAGCAGCGATATGTGGTGATAGCTGGCGTAGCGAAAGTTATCGCTACGCCAGCTTCACACACACACTCACCTGCCGTGCGACGTCCCTGTGGCCGGCGACCCGCCTCCTTGTTAAGGGGGCGGGTCGTGCGGCGTCACTGCGACGTCACACGGCAGGCGGCCAATCAGAGCGGAGGGGCGGAGATGAGCAGGATGTAAACATCCTGCCCACCTCCTTCCTTCCGCATATCCTACGGAAGCCGCAGTGAGGCCGGTAGGAGACGTTCCTCGCTCCTGCGACTTCACACACAGCGATGTGTGCTGCCGCAGGAGTGAGGAACAACATCGGACCGTCGCGTCAGCGTAATCATGGATTACGCCGACGCTGCACCGATGATACGATTACGACGCTTTTGCGCTCGTTAATCGTATCATCCAGCCTTTACACACTGCGATGTCGCATGCGATGCCGGAAGTGCGTCATTTTCAATTTGACCCCACCGACATCGCACCTGCGATGTCGCAGTGTGCAAAGTGCCCCTTAGTCCATCTAGTTCAACCCGTAGCCTAACATGTTAATCCAGAGGAAGGCAAAAAAAACCCCAATGTGGCAAACAAGTTCCAATGGGGAAAAAATTTCCTTCCTGACTCCACATCCGGCAATCAGACTAGTTCCCTGGATCAATACCCTGTCATAAAATCTAATATACATAACTGGTAATATTAAATTTTTCAAGAAAGGCATCCAGGCTCTGCTTAAATGTTAGTAGTGAATCACTCATTACAACATCATGCGGCAGAGGGTTCCATAGTCTCACTGCTCGTACAGTAAAGAATCCTCGTCTGTGATTATGATTAAACCTTCTTTCCTCAAGACGTAGCGGATGCCCCCGTGTTCCAGTCGCAGGCCTAGGTGTAAAAAGATCTTTGGAAAGGTCTCTGTACTGTCCCCTCATATATTTATACATTGTGATTAGATCCCCCCTAAGCCTTCGTTTCTTTGTCGCTCCATTGGGAGACCCAGACAATTGGGTGTATAGCTTCTGCCTCCGGAGGCCACACAAAGTATTACACTTTAAAAAGTGTAACCCCTCCCCTCTGCCTATACACCCCCCCGTGCATCACGGGCTCCTCAGTTTTGTGCTTTGTGTTGAAGGAGGCACACATTCACTCATGCTCCCATTTTAGTCAGCAGCAGCTGCTGATTGTATCGGATGGAAGAAAAGAGGGCCCCTAACAGGGCTCCCGGCATGCTCCCTTCTCACCCCACTGAGTCGGCGGTGTTGTTAAGGTTGAGGTACCCATTGCGGGTACAAAGGCTGGAGCCACATGCCGTTTTCCTTCCCCATCCCTTAGGGGCTCTGGGAGAAGTGGGATCCTAACCGGTCATCCAGGCACTGGGACCGGGCTCCCTCCGCAGCCCCTGTGGGATTCTGACGGACAGGAGACTGAGTATCATCAGGGACAGGGCCCTGCATCTACAGGTACTCTGTGTCCCCTTGGGGACGGTGCATGGAGCACTTTGGCCTCAGACGCTGCAGCGGCTGCGGTGTTGGTATGAGACCGGGACTACCGCGCCGACCGCGCCTGCTTGCCGGCCGCGGTTTTAAATTTAGTCCCCGGCTTTTGCGGCCTAGTGCCTTAAACTCCCGCCCCCGGGCCTGCCAGTCCAGGGGTAAGGGCGGGACGGTCGGCCTGACGCCGACAGTGAGGGCTGGAGCACACTTAGGTGTCCTCCTCCCCCCTCACTAATCACTCTGGGGCACCAGATTCCCGCACTTTTTTAGTTACGCCCACGGCCCCCTCCTCCCCTGTGAACGCTGACAGTCATGTTTTAAGCACATTCTGCCGGTGGAGGACTTCTGGCTGCAGCTCTGGGAGACCCGAGGCAGGGAATCTGGTAGCCACACACCGCTTGAGCGGTCGGTAAGCCACACCGGTCACCCGGTGCTGGTCCCCCTAGGGTGCCGAACTGTATATATATATATATATATTATATTTGTATACATTTTCTCGGTTCGGCTGTACTGTTAGCTTGTGGCTATATACCCTCAGTGATCACTCTCCTGGGAGACAACAGCATGTCGTTCACAAGGAGCAAGGGTGCCAAGACACAGGGTTATTTTGCAACCTGTACCTCTTGTGCGGCTATGCTACCTGCAGGTTCCACCTACCCTCACTGTGAGCAATGCTCGGGCCCTATGGCACTCGCTCAGCCGGAGCCTGGGGCACTGGTGGGACCCTCGGCCCAGGTAGAACCGCCGGCTTCCCCTGTCCAGGTGGCAGGGACAGAGTTTGCAGTTTTAGCTGAGAAACTCTGAGTCACTTTCACAATCCATGGCTCAGTCTATGGACAAATGGTCTGCTAAGATACTAGAGGCCTTGCAGTCCAGACCGGCCCTTACACAGGCCCCGGGCACTGCGGGATCGCCCCCAGGCCCCTCTCGGTCTGCGACGAAGCGTGCTCCTGGGGTGGCCTCTAGTTATTACGTGGAGGACTCCGGCACGGACCGCAGTCCCAGACCGGCTAAGCGGGCTCGCTTAGAATCTTCCCCGACTTCTTCACGCTGTTCGGGGTCTCAGCTTGAGGACTCTGGAGGATGAGGCGGAGGTCGCAGCCCAGGACTCTGACCCTGACGTTGCTCTCAATCTTGATACACCTGAAGGGGACGCCATAGTAAATGACCTTATAGCGTCCATCAACCAGGTGCTAGATCTTTCTCCTCCAACTCCACTTGTAGAGGAGTCGGCTTCACAGCAGGAGAAGCACCAGTTCAGGTTTCCCAAACGTACTCGGAGTGCTTTCTTCGATCACTCTAACTTCAGAGATGCTGTCCAGAAGCACAGGGCTTTTCCGGACAAGCGCTTTACTAAACGCCTTAATGACACACGTTATCCCTTCCCCTCTGACGTAGTTAAGGGTTGGGCTCAATGTCCCAAGGTGGATCCTCCAGTCTCTAGACTGGCGGCTAGATCCGTAGTAGCAGTGGCTGACGGTTCATCGCTCAAGGATGCCACGGACAGGCAGATAGAGCTCCTAATGAAATCCATCTATGAAGCCATAGACGCGTCCTTTGCCCCAGCCTTTGCAGCAGTGTGGGCACTCCAGGCTATCTCAGCTTGTCTGTCTGAGATTAATGCGGTCACCCGTACCTCTGCTCCGCAAGTAGCGTCTTTGACTTCTCAGGCGTCGGTATTTTCATCCTACGCCATGAATGCTGTCCTGGACTCGGCTAGCCGTACAGCGGTAGCATCCGCCAATTCGGTGGCAGTCCGCAGGGCCATGTGGCTACGCGAATGGAAGGCAGACTCTGCTTCCAAGAAGTTCTTGACCGGTTTGCCTTTTTCTGGCGACCGATTGTTTGGCGAGCAATTGGATGAAATTATTAAGCAATCCAAGGGAAAGGACTCGTCCTTACCCCAGCCCAAACCCAAGAGACCTCAGCAACGAAAAATTCAAGCGAGGTTTCGGTCCTTTTGGCCCTCAGCCAGATCCCAATCCTCCTCGTCCAACAGGCCACAGAAGAGCCAGAGGAACTCTTCTGCATGGCGGTCTAAGTCACGTCCTCCAAAGACCGCCGGAGGCACCGTCTCCAAGGCGGCCTCCTCATGACTTTCGGCCTCCCCAAACCGCATCCTCGGTCGGTGGCAGGCTCTCCCGCTTTTGCGACGCCTGGTGGCCACATGTCCAAGACCGATGGGTGAGAGACATTCTGTCTCACGGTTACAGGATAGAGTTCAGCTCTCGTCCTCCGACTCGTTTCTTCAGAACATCTCCGCCCCCCGAGCGAACCGTTGCACTTTTTCAGGCGGTGGACACTCTGAAGACAGAAGGAGTTGTGATCCCCGTTCCCCTTCAGGAACGTGGTCGCGGTTTTTACTCCAACCTGTTCGTGGTGCCAAAAAAGGACGGTTCATTCCGTCCCGTTTTGGACCTCAAATTGCTCAACAGACATGTGAGAACCAGGCGGTTTCGCATGGAATCCCTCCGCTCTGTCATCGCTTCGATGTCCCAAGGAGACTTCCTAGCATGAATCGACATCAGGGATGCCTATCTCCATGTGCCGATCGCACCAGAGCATAAACGCTTCCTGCGTTTCGCCATTGGGGACGAACACCTTCAGTTTGAGATGGTGGCAGCAATGGAGGCAGTTCCCTTTGCGCAGTTTCATCTGCGTCCACTCCAATGGGACATTCTCCGCAAATGGGACAGGGTCGACGTCCCTAGACAGGAACGTCTCTCTTTCTCTGGCAGCCAAGACCTCTCTTCAGTGGTGGCTTCTTCCCACTTCTCTGTCGAAGGGAAAATCTTTCCTGCCCCCATCCTGGGCTGTGGTCACGACGGACGCGAGTCTGTCAGGGTGGGGAGCGGTTTTTCTCCACCACAAGGCTCAGGGAACCTGGACTCCGACAGAGTCCTCCCTTCAGATCAATGTTCTGGAGATAAGGGCAGTGTATCTAGCCCTAAAAGCGTTCCATCGGTGGCTGGAGGGCAGGCAGATCCGCATACAGTCAGACAACGCCACGGCGGTCGCGTACATCAACCACCAGGGCGGCACTCGCAGTCGTCAAGCCTTCCAAGAAGTTCGGCGGATTCTGCTGTGGGCGGAGGCCACAGCCTCCACCATATCCGCGGTTCACGTCCCGGGCGTAGAAAACTGGGAAGCAGACTTTCTCAGTCGCCAGGGCATGGACGCAGTGGAATGGTCTCTTCACCCGGACGTGTTTCAAGAGATCTGTTGCCGCTGGGGAACGCCGGACGTCGATCTCATGGCGTCTCGGCACAACAACAAAGTCCCGGCATTCATGGCACGGTCTCAGGATCACAGAGCTCTGGCGGCGGACGCCTTAGTTCAGGATTGGGCGCAGTTTCGACTGCCTTATGTATTTCCTCCTCTGGCAATGCTGCCCAGAGTGTTGCGCAAGATCAGGTCCGACTGCCGCCGCGCCATCCTCGTCGCTCCAGACTGGCCGAGGAGGTCGTGGTACCCGGACCTGTGGCACCTCACGGTGGGTCAACCGTGGGCGCTCCCAGACCGACCAGACTTGCTGTCTCAAGGGCCATTTTTCCATCTGAATTCTGCGGCCCTCAACCTGACTGTGTGGCCATTGAGTCCTGGCTCCTAGCGTCCTCAGGGTTATCCCAAGAGGTCATTGCCACTATGAGACAGGCCAGGAAACCAACGTCCGCCAAGATCTATCACAGGGCTTGGAGGATCTTCTTAGCCTGGTGCTCTGATAAGGGTTTTTCCCCCTGGCCGTTTGCCTTACCCACTTTTCTTTCCTTCCTTCAATCCGGAATGGACAAGGGTTTGTCTCTCGGCTCTCTCAAGGGACAAGTATCGGCGCTTTCCGTGTTTTTTCAAAAGCGTCTAGCCAGGCTTCCGCAGGTCCGCACGTTCCTGCAGGGAGTTTGCCACATAGTCCCACCTTACAAGCGGTCGCTGGAACCCTGGGATCTCAACAGGGTTCTACGGGCTCTTCAGAAACCACCTTTTGAGCCGCTGCGGGATGTCTCTCTATCACGTCTTTCGCAGAAGGTGGCATTTCTAGTGGCAGTTACATCACTCCGAAGAGTGTCAGAGCTTGCAGCACTGTCATGCAAAGCCCCCTTCCTGGTTTTTCACCAGGATAAGGTGGTTCTGCGTCCGGTCCCGGACTTTCTCCCTAAGGTGGTGTCCCCTTTTCATCTCAATCAGGATATCTCCTTACCTTCATTTTGCCCTCATTCAATTCACCAATGTGAAAAGGATTTGCATTTGTTAGATCTAGTGAGAGCACTCCGGATCTACGTGTCTCGCACGGCGCCACTGCGCCGTTCTGATGCGCTCTTTGTCCTTGTCGCTGGCCAGCGTAAGGGGTCGCAGGCTTCCAAGTCAACCTTGGCTCGGTGGATCAAGGAACCGATTTTTGAAGCCTACCGTTCTTCTGGGCTTCCGATTCCTTCAGGGCTGAACGCCCATTCTACCAGAGCCGTAGGGGCGTCTTGGGCATTGAGGCACCGGGCTACGGCTCAGCAGGTGTGTCAGGCGGCTACCTGGTCTAGTCTGCACACTTTCACGAAACACTATCAGGTGCATACCTATGCTTCGGCGGATGCCAGTCTAGGTAGGCGAGTCCTTCAGGCGGCGGTTGCCCACCTGTAAGAGGGGGCCGTTGTCGGCTCTTTTTATCGGGGTATTCTTTTACCCACCCAGGGACTGCTTTTGGACGTCCCAATTGTCTGGGTCTCCCAATGGAGCGACAAAGAAGAAGGGAATTTTGTTTACTTACCGTAAATTCCTTTTCTTCTAGCTCCTATTGGGAGACCCAGCACCCGCCCCTGTTCCCTTCGGGCTGTTTGTTCTTTTGTGTACACATGTTGTTCATGTTGAATTGTTCTTTTGGTTCATGGTTTTCAGTTCTCCGAACATCCTTCGGATTGAATTTACCTTAGACCAATTTATAAGTTTCCTCCTTCCTGCTTTTGCACCAAAACTGAGGAGCCCGTGATGCACGGGAGGGTGTATAGGCAGAGGGGAGGGGTTACACTTTTTAAAGTGTAACACTTTGTGTGGCCTCCGGAGGCAGAAGCTATACACCCAATTGTCTGGGTCTCCCAATAGGAGCTAGAAGAAAAGGAATTTACGGTAAGTAAACAAAATTCCCTTCTTTTCCAAACTAAATAACCCCAAGTTTAATAACCTGTCTTGGTATTGCAGCCCACCCATTCCTCTAATAATCTTGGTGGCTCTTCTCTGCACCCTCTCCAGTTCAGCTATGTCCTTCTTATATATCGGTGACCAGAATTGTACACAGTATTCTAAGTGCGGTCGCACTAGTGACTTGTACAGAGGTAGAACTATATTTTTTTCATGAACACTTATACCTCTTTTAATACATCCCATTATTTTATTAGCCCTGGCAGCAGCTGCCTGACACTGTCCACTAAAGTGAAGTTTACCATCCACCCATACACCCAAGTCTTTTTCTGTGTCTGTTTTACCCAGTGTTCTACAATTAAGTACATAATCATAAATGTTATTTCCTCTACCCAAGTGCATGACCTTACATTTATCTACATTAAACTTCAATTGCCACTTCTCAGCCCAATCCTCCAATTTACATAAATCTCCCTGTAATATAAAATTATCCTCCTCTGTATTGATTACCCTGCAGAGTTTAGTATCATCTGCAAATATGATACTATATATATGGACTGTAACATAACTAGACCTCGTTTTGTCAGTCTAAGTCTTGGATACCAATGGAAGCTAATAAGCTAAATATTATGAAAATGGAAAGGCTAATCTCCAAGGTTATTGAATGGTAGTTTACTTCAACACATCTACATTTTTGGAAAACCTTATCAATAAGTTAAATACTGTAGCTCAGGAACCACTGTATCTTAAAATATGCAATTTAGCAGCGTTCCATTATAGTATCTGATCAGGTGAGAGGGTTTTTTTTTAAATTTTCTTTTCTAAGTATCCATTTGCACTTCATCTGCTGCACATTTTTTTGTCTGATAAAGAAGTGTGGTCTGCAACATCTACTTGTTTTTATAGCCCCTTACCCCTCCCACCCCCCAAAAAAGATGAAAGTAAAGACACTCATTATTTGTTTCTTCTTTTTTTTTTTTTTTTTTTTTAACATTGAAGTCTATGAGTTTTATGGGTATCCATTAATTTAATAAATTTTTCAGATCTGTTTTTAGTTATATGAACACTAGAGGTGTTCAGAGACAACTCTAGCATGGATGGTTCTCTCCAAACCAGGAGAAACATGGATGTAAATGGATGCAAATAAAAAAAAAAAAAGTTTCTATTTCACTCAGCTTTTTAAAGGAAACCTGTCACCCATAGTAATCTGTATGTAAGTTCCCAATCCCATCTGTAGCATGAAACGACTGTATTACCTACATATGGCATGATTCAGTCCGATGAGTGTCGCTTGTCTTGATCCAACACACCTCTCTCACTTCACAATCACCGTCGTCCTTCCATGCTTCGACTGGATGATGCGACCGACGTCATCCACACAATGTCCGTAAATTGCACTCTTGTGCTGGCGCACTCCTCTCTGCCCTGCTGTGGATAAAGAAAGGTACTGTAATGCGCATGTTCCACCTTTACATTCAGGTCATTGGATCTCTTTTGGCCTTTCCCGGTGCATGCACATTACAGTACTTTGCTTTGTCCTCGGCAAGGCCGAGAGAAGTGTCTGCTCAGGAGCGGGATTGGGGGACACAGTGTGGATGATGTAGTATGCGTCATAAATGTGAAGCCAGGTAGGAGGACGGCAACTATGGGAAGAGAAGAGGTGCCACTTCAAGATCAGCAAAGCCCATCATCCGGACTGCACTGAATGAAGGTATAATGAAAGGGTTTTTTTTGCTTTTGCAAATGGGTAGGTAACTTCTATACAGTGTACTAGAATGCTTTAAACATGGTGGTAAAGTTTGTGACTCTACTTTCTTTATATTGGGAATTCTGGTTCCTTTAGGAATGGAAATTTGGGGTTCTTTTTGGTATCTGTCTGCATCTGTATTTTATCATGGCTTTTTTCATGGCTTGTTTTTATCTTACTGAATCCTATGCAAATTGATTTTAAACAGATATGTGAATCTAGCCTTATCTGTAAGGGAAATCACAGCAATCTGCACCATTTTCATACAAATAGCATCCATCCGTATCATACACACTGTCAGACATATACTATGCATGCCTGACAATAGTCAAAAAAATAGTCTTCTGTAATGATCATTGCTTCCTCTCATTTCTTCATTATTGATAACTCCTTTTTCTTGCAACTGCATACGTAAAAAAATTATATAAATTGATAAATACTGCCTCATGTGTCTCTTTATATTTGTTGTAGAGTTCGGACGTAAAACTTGAAATATTGCATAGTTTTTGTGCAATTCAAACAATTCAAAGAACAAAAATACTGAAACATTTTCCTCTGTATGATGCTCAATCATAAGCATGTCATGTCTTGTCTTGCAGTAAGGCTGCTTTCACACTTGAGCTGTGCGATATCTGTTGCAATCCGCCGCCTTGAGGAATTATGGTAACCGTAGCAGGAAACCGTTTATTCCTCATAGGCTTCTATTAAGGGCGGATTGCAACGGATGGTCTTGCGTTGCATCCGCCCCGCGGCACATCAATTGTTTTGTTGGTGACAGTCAGTGACCGTCGGGCAGAGGGAACTCAGCATGTAGTGTTTTTTGAGCGACGGAATCCTTTATTTTTTCACTACGCATGCTCAGCTTTTTTTTTTTAATCACAGAAACATTTTTTAACTCTCTCTTGGTGGCCGAACAATCAGCTGATCGGCCGGCCGCCGGGTGATCAGCTGATTGTTCACAATAGTCTGCCGCCGGTAAAACTGTAAAAAAAGAAGCCAAAACTGATCTTTGTTTTGCAGCATCAGTCACATCAGTTGTGCCATTATCTGCAACGCATACGTTGCATCAGCCACAGAACTGACTGTGACGGATGCAAAACAACGCAAGTGTGAAAGCAGCCTAACAAAAAAGGTCCGAACCATCTTTTTCTGCGTGATTTTAAAAAGGCTATGTGCCCACGTAGCGTTCTGTCCCTGCAGAAATTTCTGCAGCAATTTGAACAGCACACGTGCGCTTCAAATCGCTGCAGAAAGAGTCCGTAATGAAAATCCGATTTCATGCGCTCTGAGTGCAGTCCCTCCCATAGACAGAGCGGGGGCTGCAGGCAAAGCGCATGAAAGAAGTGACGTGTCACTTCTTAGAACGCAGCGCTTCGGCAGCAGGGAAATCGCTGCGTTCTAATACGCCACGTGGGCATGGATTAGGCACAATCTTCATAGATTGTGCTGGGGACGCATGACGCATGCAGTTATGCTGCGGTGCAGATCGCAGCGTAACTGCATGAAAATACGCCACGTGGGCACAGAGCCTTACACTGTTAAGTCCAACCAGTTCACACTGAGATTTCAGTGCCAGCACCTACTGTGATTACAAGAGCAAGGGAAGGAGACCAGAACTGTCATTACATACACCGTCCTGCATCTGTCTCAGACACACTGTTCTGCTTTCCTTGCCAGGTCACACTGAGATCTCTCTGTATGTTATGACCTCTCTGTTTCCTCTACTTGCATTTGTAGTTACAGTAGGTGCTGGGGCAGTGGGATCTATGCAACTTGTAAAGCGCCATGGTATAAATGGCGCTATAATAATAAATAATAATAATAATAATAACAACCTGGTGAGACTCGTTAACCATTTCTGACCTTCTCTGGGGGTGTATTCTTCTTCATTTATTTTATTTATTTATTTATTTATTTTTTTGCATGGTGTTTCTTAGGATTTGGAGAAAAAGTAGATACCCTGAAATGATAATATCCGCTAATGGTTCTTTGGTAATGGTGGAATTTGGCATATAAACAATGGAGAAAAGAAGTAAAAATTAAAACAATGTTTTATTCGTATTTTCAGCCACTTTATCATGTTAAAAAGGATGAACGGTGCTCTTTAAGTTTTCTAGTACCATTACCCACAGCCACTCACAAGCTGCTGCACTGCCACACACACAATGGGAAAGGACCATGTGAACGTTGAGCCCTGAGATAGGACTTTGAGAAGAAAGATTTACTAGTTATACCACTCTATTTCTTGGTGTATCTCTTCTGGTGTGCTGTACACAGAATATTAATGTGACACATGATCAATTGCCTGTAACATTTCTAAACCCAATATCCATTTCCTTTACTACAGACCATGTGTCCTGTTTGCCTGGATCGGCTGAAGAATATGATCTTCATGTGTGGACACGGAACCTGTCAGCTCTGCGGTGATCGGATGAGCGAATGTCCCATTTGTCGGAAGGCCATTGAACGAAGAATCTTATTGTACTAGTCTCACAATTGCTTGTTTTGTAGTCTTTGCTTTCTGTACATATTTTTTTTTTAATACTCCGGTTTATTATTGCAAACTGCATTTTCTGTTAAATGGTTTGCTGCAAAAGTGTATGCTTGATCTTGCCACATGATAATAGTATTTTCTATGTACTATGTATTATCTGCAAAGCACTTGTATTTTTCTGTGCCAGGTAATAATGAAAAGAATTATTAAATCCCACTAGTAGTATAGTGTGATCGATGATAAAGTAGTGGCAGGAGCAAGTATACATAAAAGAATGCAAAAGAGATTTTTTTTTTGTTTTCCTTATTTTGGGGGCTGTCACTCGTGTGCACAAGTATATTAGTAGACATTGCCCCACATGTGCCCGAGAATTGAAATGCTTAGTAGTAGGCCTGCTGGTAGTCCTTGGACTGGAGATTGTATTTACTGCATTAGAGCTTTATTTTCTTTAAAGAAGTAATAGAATTTCTTTTATTCATTTACAGATTCAGTATGTCATGTTAGGAGACAGAATCTCGCAAAGGCAGAACAAAGAAGCTAACTTGATGTCTTTTCTGATACTGAATAATGAATGTAGACCTTACAAGTGCCCAACACTACAATGCCCATTGTTCTTACTACCCTGATCATCCTTACACTACCAGTGTGTCTGCTGGATTCTGATCACTGGACAATTATGACCCATTTTTCTTTTTTTTTCTGCTCATCATTTGCGATTTTTCTTTTTTCATATACATGTTAGAATGGTAAATGATCCTTTAAGGTTTGCATAATCAGGAAGACAAGTTTATACCAAGGAGATGTCCCGCCACGACTTCTTTATATTTATTTTTATATATGTATTTCATGGTTATTCCTTCAGTCGCTGTCAGGATTTTAAAAGGTGATGTCATCTATTATGCACAATTACGGGGTTCTCATCCTTCTGCAATGCATATCTCTAGTGGTCCGCTTATGTTCGTCTCTGAGCGTTAGTTTTGCTCCATACTGGTCACCACAAGACAACACTGGACTGTCGATTGTCTGTGAAATTCTGGAAAAGTCTTTTAAAAATGATCAGTTTTTTGTGTGTATTGTATGTTAATGCATATTCACCTGTGTTTAGTGGAAAAGGAAGGCTTACTAATTCACTTATTTTCCATTATTAGATTGAAAAAAACCCTTAATAAATGCTTCAGAGAAGTTGTAGGTCTCAAGCTGGGCAAGGACCTGAACGGGCCTATATGTATGTGAAAGCATCACAAGACAGCACAGTGTTGTCTCGTTACTTATTTAAAGTCATCTGCATTAGAATTTGAGGCACTCACTCTTTACGTGTTTAAAGAAATTCTGTAAATGACTGCACACACGTATATACATCTTGTTCCATAAAATTGGCACACTCCAAATATCGCACACTACTTAAAGCAACACAACTTGGCAATCCTGTGGGAATCCGGCAGGGGAACATGATTCCTTTGTCGCTGGTGACCTCTACCTTCAACTACAGAGAAAAAGCCTCATTAGCCCTTACTTTCATTCCAATAATTTTTGACCCTATGGTCTAAATCAGAACCCAAGGTTTAATTTTTCTTCCTTCCTACGGCCAAAATCTCATGCTCACACTTAGGCCTCAGCATGGGCTGAAATTTACGGCACAGTTAAAAATGTTGCTCTTTTTTATCATTAAGATGTCTTTAAAGAAAGTGACAGCGTTAGTGTGTAATTATTACAAAACTGATCAGAATATCATTTCAATATATATTTTTACTTGCTTTAATTAATTTTTTTGTGAAGTTTTATATCCTAATACCTATGCCCTCCCAGTATTCCCTCAAACCCCCCCCCCCCCACACACACACACACACAAACACAAGAGGCACCTAGAAAAATACTTAGAATGTTCCGTCCTCCGACGATGGAGACTGATGGGTGGAAGTGAAGATTGATTTGATAAATATGCTTTGGTAATATTGTAAGGGTCTGCTTCAGTATTATTAAGTTTCTATTCCTTTCTGCTTTGTGCCTTAAACTTGCAGTATTACTCTAAATATTTAGAAGTAACACTGAGATTATATTTGGTTGGAATTGCTCAAATTTTTGATGCATAGTTTATAAAAAAAATTTTCTTTTAGTCTGGAAATAACAAATCTTATTTGTTAGACTTGTTTTCTCTCTTGACCGTCTATATATTTGTATTCTCCATAAAATGACCGTTCTGAAGCATCATTTCTTTCAGCTTCTCATTGTGCCGCTCCTCTGTTACTGCTCTGAGAAATGTATAAATACATGCCCCTGTATTACCAATCCCTTCTCTACTAGCGTTCCTCTGCAGTCTGGCTACATCTGATTGGACAGTGTCAGTGTGCGAGACTTCACTCCCCCACCCCCTCCAACCACGAACATCATATTGTCAATCAATTTCATAAATTGCTAGGAAGAGTAACAGAGGAACATCACAACATTGTATTTTAAGGAAAAAATGCCCAGTAAATGAAAGTATTTACTGAGCCAGACT
Source organism: Anomaloglossus baeobatrachus (assembly GCF_048569485.1). NCBI lineage: Eukaryota > Metazoa > Chordata > Amphibia > Anura > Aromobatidae > Anomaloglossus > Anomaloglossus baeobatrachus. The sequence continues at coordinate 165,076,201 of NC_134358.1, read as the reverse complement.
CATCAGTAAAGCTGACCTGTCCCCTTTGTCTGGTAGATCATTTTCATTAAAACGGATTATACATATTTTTAATTCTCTAAATAGGATTTTCCGTTAAATAAACAGCTACCAAAAATAATGAAAATTGTAAAAAAAATGATGATAATCCAAGCTTCAACATCACCTGAAATATTTGTAATTGAGAAATAGTTGAATCTTCTCATTCTAAACTTGAGTTTAATATTGACTATCTCTAGGTTTCCATTATTTCCTATCAGAGCGCCTGTAAAAGCATAGTCTATTCAGCCGCTCATCTTAATTTTAGATTACATAGTATGAAAAAATGGTTAAACTTTCTAGAAATTAGGTTTCTTTTGTATAGTTTATTTCAGATTTGTGTGTATGCGATGCCCATGAAGGTATGGTCATTATAAATTTCCTTTCAGATCTATGGCTCAGAGATTCTCCATCAAAACCCTACCTGGCCATGTCTCTTAACCTCTGATCACGTGGTAGCACACTTCCCTTTTGAAGTCCCATGACTTGTAACTTTTTGAGCAAAGTTTGGTGAGAACTGCCTGTAGCTGGACCCCTAATGTAACATCGCTGGTCGGTAATGGTTTTTATCTGCTTATTTGTTCGTTGTCAGATATTCAATGTAGACTGTTTCGCTTATGTATTAGTTTGTTCTGTGTTTCTCAGATAAATAACTGTCGAGACCGGAAAACATTTTCTACACTACTGGAGGATCTCCATTGCTTGTTGTATTACAGTATGGCTTATGCTTTAATAAACACTAACATTTTACACCTGGGAAGGTTTGATATGGAGTCTCAATGTTCACTTACTATATATGTGTGTGAAAAGTGTTTTTTGGCAAAGTTGAGGGGAGCGATTTTTTTTTTTTTTTTTTTTTTTTTTTTTTTTTTTTTTTTTTTACTACATTCATTCTGAGGTAGATCACAGGCTGCTACAAGGCGGTAAGGAATAATTTATCAGTACAGAAATTATTGAAACCAGAGAAAAAAGTTCTATAAATATTAGTTTTATTGTTTTCTGAAAACGAGCAGTAGATTTTGGGTTACCAATATCCCGAAGTTTTCACACAGGCACATATTTATCAATTATACACACCCTCCACTTTTAGTTAAATCTAGCTGAGACCTCACTATAGACAAGGGAAGCATTGAAAAAGAGGCAGAATCTACACTCCTAAGGTCGGTTTATGTCTTATTTTTATGTTCTTTTTTTACCTGATGAAGCTACATGGCTGAAATGTGTTGTTTTAATTAGTTCATTCCTAAAAACACCCTATTTGATGTTATTCTTCTGGATATCAAGTGAAAATGCCTCAAAAAACTGTTTTGGTTTTTATTGCATTCATTTAGGCATATTTTTAGGTGATGTCAAGGTACACGTTCTGAAGAAATTCCATAAAGCGCTAAAAAATCCCTTTTCCCCTATCTGATTGGGTACCCATTCTAAAGTGAAGTATACAGCACTAACACAGACTAGACTTACAGTCCTATGATTACGTCATTTCTCTTATTGTAGTTTATGTAGTTTCTCCAGGACATTACAGAACTAGAAAAGCATGGCTACTTTCCTGTAGAAACTGTTCCACACTTGACCATTATTTTATCTGTTTTTGGTACTTGGAAACCGAAGTTTATAATCCTAGAAAATGTAAGTGTACCAAAAAGGTACTGTACCAACTTGAGAAAACTGAAAGGACCAAATATGTGCCAGGACAAACTTATGATTCAAATGATCTAAAGTTTAAGCTTCGAGTACAAAAATATAAAAGCAGAGTACAGACAATTCAGAAACGGACACTGAGATTAAAATTGATGGCTCAACGACTGTGGGAACCCCAGCAGCAGCAGTGAAAGGCATAATTCACATATGATAAATAGGTTTAGCAATAAATGGGTATTTCGGTAGTGTCTCTCTCACATCACTGGCGCACATGGCGGTCACACTGCTAACGCAGACTCTCATTCTTCCTTTCCCGCTCATTAGCCTCATTACATATTCAGTACACTTGCTCATTAGGGTCATACATATTCATCCCCCCCCCCCGTCTGTGATTGGTTGCAGTCAGATGGGCCCCCTGCTGAGTGACAGCTGTCTGACTTCAACTAATCACAGCCACCTGGGCGTGTGTACATCGTACAATTCCATAAATAATTAACAAAAAATGTGTGGTTCCCCCAATTTTGATACTCAGCCAAGATAAAGCCTTGCAGTTGAAGGCTGGTATTTTCAGGCTGGGGAGACCCACTTTATTGGGAGCCCCCCCGAGCCTAAAAATAGCCAGCAGTCACCTGGAATTGCGCACACCCATTAGATGTGACAGTCACGGGACTTTACCGACTCTTCCTGATTACTCTTGTGCGTTGGTAATGGGAGTAATAAGGAGTTAATGGCAGCCCATAGCTGCCACGAAGTCCCAGATTAGTGATGTCAGGCGTCTATGAGACACTCCCCATTACTAATCTGTAAGTGAAGTAAATAAACACACACATACACCCAAAAATTCCTTTATTTGAAATAAAAGACAAAATAGCCACCCTTTTCCACCACTTTATTAACACCCCTCCAGGTCGGATGTAATCCACATGAGGTCCCACGACTCTTCCAGCTCTGCTACAGCTGAAGCTCACAGCGAGCGCCATAGAACAAAACTGTCCGCTCTGAGCTCCACGCCGCATCTGAAGGGAGTCGCACTATCAGCGGTGACGTCACTCAGGTGATTTAAGGTCTCAGCTGGAGTCCTCCACCTGTGACTGCAAAGCAGTATGCGACAAAAGTGAGCCACAGGAGGAGGACTCACCTGAGTGTGACTTCACCGCTGATCACATGGCTCATATCGTCACAGCCTGAACCTCACAGCGGTGAACCCATGACGTCACTGCCGCAACACATTTGGTATTGTGGGTCATGCAAATGTGATGTCCGAGGTTCATCCGAGTTTATTCTGATCGCGGGACTCTGCACTCACAGCTGTCAGTCATGTTCTATGGCGCTCGCTGTGACAGGACAGGGATGTAGCAGAGCTGAATTGTTGTGAGAATTTGTGTGGATTACATCGTACCTGCAGGGGTGTTTGCAGGGTTACTAAAGTGGTGAAAGAGGGTGCTTTTTGTATTTTATACCAAATAAAGGGTTTTTAGGGTGTTTGTTTATTTACTTTCATTTAAAAATTAAATCACTTATCTAGGACTTAGTGGCAGCTATGGGCTGCTATTAACTCCTTATTGCCCCGATTGCCACCACACCAGGGCAATAGGAAGAGCTGGGTCCAGCGCCAGAATTGGCACATCTTATGGATGTGCCACTTCTGGGGTGGCAGTGGGCTGCTATTGTTAGGCTGGAAAGGTAGGGCCAAATGACCATAACCCCACCCTAATAATTTCAGCCCCCAGTTGTCTGCTGTACCTTGGCTGGTTTTAGAAGAATGGGGGGACCCCGCATCTTCTTTTTTTTTTTTTTATAAAATCAAATTTAAAAAAAGTGTGTGGGATCCCCTCTATTTTTCATAACCAGCCAAGGTATAGCAGACAACTGAGGGTTACAGCCTGCAGCTGTTGCTGTTCTTGTGCTGGATATGTAAAAATGGGGAAGACCCCACGTAATTTTTTTTACTTCCCAAAAAAGAAACAGCTGGCCAAGCTAGCTATCCCTCTATTGAGCTCTTCTGTTATTTCTTTCTATTCTATCTGTTCTTTCTTATTATCTATTCTATATGTTCTTTCTATCTATCCATCTATTCTAGCTATCAATTATCCTATACTATCATATTTTGTTTCTCCTTTAAAAATGCATTAACAAAAACGCATCAAAAACGTACCTACGTTACAAGTGGGTTTTTTTTTTTTTTACATTTCCAGACTTTCTGTGACAAGGTGCAGTTTTTGTGGTAGTTTTGGTTGCAGTTTTTGTGCAGAAAAAACTGCAGCGTGCGCATATAGCCTAATTATATCCTACAGTAGAAGTCACATACCATAAAAATAAGTTAATAGTAACCGTAAGGTCACCGACCAAACACCCGACACACGTTTCGCATCCCTGATGAAGAATTTGATCGGGGAGCTTACTGATACCAATTACTTATAGTTATGGTATGTGACGTCTACTGTGGGATATACTCCGTGGCATTTCTGCCTTATTTTTGTATAATTATTGCATACTACTGAAACATTAATTTATGTGTATCCTTATTATTAATAAACTTATACATAATATACACAATTTTTATCTTTGTGTATTTCTGGGATGGTCTGTGCCCTTGTGTTTTTATAGTTTTGTACTCAAAGCTTAAACTTCTAGTAATTGAATCATAATTTTGTCCTTACACATATTTGGTCAGATTTGGTTTTCGCTGGTTCTGGTACTTGGTACCATTGATGTCATTAACACTGTACTGCAATCACTATGTCATGATTTCCAGAAAAATGCATTTGTATTCTTCTAATCCTATATAATTCATTTAAATGTGATAGAATGGTTGTCATCACATTGCAGAGGTGTTTGAAATTTTACTTCAAGCTTTTTACTAGAAGATAAACTTTCATCCCCCCACAAAAAAAACCCAAACTCATACTCATTCTTGCAAATACTTATCTAACGGTTACCATTGATTACATCCAATTACATCCAAAAATAATTGGTGATGCTCTTTTACGGATTGATGTTACATGTACAACCACCTTTTATGATATGTGCACATGTTCAGGATTTGCAGCAGAAAAATCTGTTGCAAATACTGTTGTGTTGGCAGATAATATGCTGCATGAAATAGCGTGGTTTTGCTTGCATTTGTAATGCGCATTTTTCCCATTCATTAAAACGGACTTGATATATAATTTGTGGGTGGGTGGTTGTCATCACCCATTTTATTTTGTCTTGTATTGTTATATTTAGCACTAAATTTTTCAAAATCGAGCCGGTGGGTTCATAAATTTTGTGCAAAGTATTTTTTTTTGTCTTTTTCTCTCCCCAACTTTTTAGAGCAGAAAGTCACATGATCAATTAAATCAATCTAAGACCACGCTCATCAGGAATTTTCACTTAAGTCCTTTATTCCTCCATTTAGACAACAGCAGCGTTTCGTTATGTTTGGTCTTTTTCAAGGTAACAAATACCTAATTATATACAGATACTTATACATCTAGTTGAAACATTTAGCTTATCACAATTTGAGACACCCATGCCACAGATTATGCGGAATCCTATTATTATACATACACCTTGTTGACACATTTATGGATCAAAAAAACTGATTTTCTATACATATTTACAGTACTTACACAGTGACAAGCAAATGGGTAACAACGTTTTGAACTTTTGAGTTTCAGGCTCTGTATCTCACCATCCACTGCAGCTTTAAAGGGAATCTGTCACCACTTTGACCTTTTTAAACTGTTAATATGCACATACAGGATATAGGATGTTAAAGAAAAAAAAGCCATACTTTTGTCTCATATCAGAAGCCTTGTTGTTGAAATATCATCTTTTATCACTTTATTTAAATGAGCTCTTCCAGGCTATGGGGCCGACTCCAGAGCTTATTTTAAATAAAAGGGGCGTTACCAGTGTGATGTGTGATGGCCGCTCTGCTCACTGCAGAGCTGTGTGTGATTATAAGGCCTGAGCCACATCGCATGAAAATCTGTGCAAGTGGAGTGCGATTAAAAGATCGCATTCCACTCGGACCAATATTAGTATATGTGCCAGCACCCATAAGCAATTATTTTCTCAGCCCTAATCGGACCGAGAAAACAATCGCAGCACGCTGCGACTGTAATGCGATCCAGGTTTCTCTTGCACCCATTCAAGTCTATGGGGGCGAGAGAAAAATCGCATTGCACTCGCGGTACACCGGTGTACTGCAAGTGCAGAGCGAGAATGGCAATAGCCGGCTACGGAGGAGAGGGAGATAAATACCTCCCCTCCTGAATGCCGGCCCCTCCGCAGCACCGGCTCGCTCCTGCTCAGTGCCGGCCCGCCCCCAGCAGCTGAGGTCCGCTCGCATGATTGGACCTCAGTCGCAGGGACACTCGCATGACACTTGGCTCTGCTGTACTGCCAGCGTGAGCAGAGTGTCATGCGAGGGGATCGCAGTAATCCCCGTATGGCCCCAGCCTAACTGACACTTCTGCACGTTCCTCTCAACTTCAGCCTCCAGTTTGCAGGCAGACCGTGTTGCAATGAAACAGCTCATTGAACATCAGAAAATGTATTTGTTTAAAAGACAAATTTAATTTCTCCTGTTGGGTGTCAGTTACTTGTCTCACACTGGTAACTCCCCTTTTATTTAAAACTAGAAGGTGGCCCGATTCTAACGCATTGGGTATTCTAGAATTTATTGTGTAGTTGATGTATGTTTTTTGTTATACAGTGCCTACAAGTAGTATTCAACCCCCTGCAGATTTAGCAGGTTTGATAAGATGCAAATAAGTTAGAGCCTGCAAACTTCAAACAAGAGCAGGATTTATTAACAGATGCATAAATCTTACAAACCAACAAGTTATGTTGCTCAGTTAAATTTTAATAAATTTTCAACATAAAAGTGTGGGTCAATTATTATTCAACCCCTAGGTTTAATATTTTGTGGAATAACCCTTGTTTGCAATTACAGCTAATAATCGTCTTTTATAAGACCTGATCAGGCCGGCACAGGTCTCTGGAGTTATCTTGGCCCACTCCTCCATGCAGATCTTCTCCAAGTTATCTAGGTTCTTTGGGTGTCTCATGTGGACTTTAATCTTGAGCTCCTTCCACAAGTTTTCAATTGGGTTAAGGTCAGGAGACTGACTAGGCCACTGCAACACCTTGATTTTTTCCCCCTTGAACCAGGCCTTGGTTTTCTTGGCTGTGTGCTTTGGGTCGTTGTCTTGTTGAAAGATGAAATGATTACCCATCTTAAGATCCTTGATGGAGGAGCGGAGGTTCTTGGCCAAAATCTCCAGGTAGGCCGTGCTATCCATCTTCCCATGGATGCGGACTAGATGGCCAGGCTCCTTGGCTGAGAAACAGCCCCACAGCATGATGCTGCCACCACCATGCTTGACTGTAGGGATGGTATTCTTGGGGTCGTATGCAGTGCCATCCAGTCTCCAAACGTCTCGTGTGTGGTTGGCACCAAAGATCTCGATCTTGGTCTCATCAGACCAGAGAACCTTGAACCAGTCTGTCTCAGAGTCCTCCAAGTGATCATGAGCAAACTGTAGACGAGCCTTGATATGACGCTTTGAAAGTAAAGGTACCTTACGGGCTCATCTGGAACGGAGACCATTGCGGTGGAGTACGTTACTTATGGTATTGACTGAAACCAATGTCCCCACTGCCATGAGATCTTCCCGGAGCTCCTTCCTTGTTGTCCTTGGGTTAGCCTTGACTCTTCGGACAAGCCTGGCCTCGGCACGGGTGGAAACATTCAAAGGCTGTCCAGGCCGTGGAAGGCTAACAGTAGTTCCATAAGCCTTCCACTTCTGGATGATGCTCCCAACAGTGGAGACAGGTAGGCCCAACTCCTTGGAAAGGGTTTTGTACCCCTTGCCAGCCTTGTGACCCTCCACGATCTTGTCTCTGATGGCCTTGGAATGCTCCTTTGTCTTTCCCATGTTGACCAAGTATGAGTGCTGTTCACAAGTTTGGGGAGAGTCTTAATTAGTCAGAAAAGGCTGGGAAAAGAGATAATTAATCCAAACATGTGAAGCTTATTGTTCTTTGTGCCTGAAATACTTCTTAATACTTTAGGGGAACCAAACAGAATTCTTGTGGTTTGAGGGGTTGAATAATAATTGACCCTCTGAATAAACGTTTCACAATTTAAAAAAAAAAAAAAATAAAAAAAGAAATAACATTCTTTTTTGCTGCAGTGCATTTCACACTTCCAGGCTGATCTACAGTCCAAATGTCACAATGCCAAGTTAATTCCGAATGTGTAAACCTGCTAAATCTGCAGGGGGTTGAATACTACTTGTAGGCACTGTATATATCGATGTTGTTGTGTGTAGTTGCCAGTGTTTGTGTAGGGCACTGTAAATGTTCTGGGTGTTGTCTGGGTGTGGGGGTGAGGGAGAGCGGTGTTGTATGTGTGTTGCGTTGTTTGTGGACCGCTGTGTGTCTGCAGTGTTGTCTGTCTGTGGTGTTGTGTGTGTTGCGCGGTTTGTGTGGGTGTGGAGTGCGTGTGTTTTGGGGGAGGTATGTTTTGTGCAGTGTGTGTTGCGCAGTATGTGCGTATATTTGTGTATGCCACGGTGTTTGTGTGTTGGGTGTTGTGTGTGTGCGGCGTTGTCTGTGTGGGGGTGTCTGTGTAGGGCGGTGTTTGTATTTCCCAGTGTGTGTGTGGTGTGTTGTGCGGTGCGCGTGTGTGTGTTTTCGGGGGAGGTCTGCTCCGCCATCGTGCTCCATCCCCCATGCTGCGCACCCCCCATCGTGCTCCATCCCCCATGCTGCGCACCCCCCATCGTGCTCCATCCCCCATGCTGCGCACCCCCCATCGTGCTCCATCCCCCATGCTGCGCACCCCCCATCGTGCTCCATCCCCCATGCTGCGCACCCCCATCGTGCTCCATCCCCCATGCTGCGCACCCCCCATCGTGCTCCATCCCCCATGCTGCGAACCCCCCATCGTGCTCCACAGTCACACATCAGACAGTATACACGCACACATCTGATCACATACACTCACACCCCACTTCTCCCTGTGCCCTCCGGTGGGCGGTCCCAGCAGCTGTGCTGCACGCCGTGCTCCTCTGCCTTCTGCCGACACTCACAGATCCGATCGCATACACTCACACATCAGAACACACGCACACATCCGATCGCATACACGCACACATCCGATCGCATACACGCACACACACTGACGATATCGCACATACGCGCTCACACACTCACAACATCCGGAGATACCACATGCTTCCGGCTATGTGATCCTCCGGCAGGTCCTGGAAGGTCACTGCACGCACAGTATCGCCGCCGAGAAGTAAGTGATATCACTGGATGTTCATGTGTGTGTGTCGTTATGTGTGTGCGTGCGTGTGTGTGTGTTCCGCCGCTGCAGGACCTTGATGTGCTCACATGCTCCCGGTCGGCGTCTGGTGAGTATGACTGCGGGGTCTTCTTTCTTCTGTCTTCTCTCTACTGGGGGTGCCCGCTGCCTATAATGAAGTGTCTTGCAGTGTCTTTAACTCTTTCACCGCTGCATGACACTTCATTATTGACCGCAGCATATGCCGACTCCCTGCACATGTGTACCGGGAGCCGGTGTTCGCTGGTAACCATGATACACATCGGGTAACTAAGGGAAGCGCTTCCTATAGTTACGCGATGTGTATCATGGTTACCAGCGTACACCGGCTCCGTCACGATCCCAGCATCGCAAGGTTATGTCCGCTGGGGGCGGGGCCGAGTGTGCCAACGTGTGGCGGGGGCGAGCGAGGTGTCAGCGTAGGCCGGCTCCCTGCACATGTGTACCGGGAGCCGGTGTACGCTGGAGCGGGCGATGCGTGCGGAGGGCCGGGGCGAGCGGATAATCCATGCGGGGGCGGGGCCAGGCCGAGGCAAGCGGCCAATCCGGGGGGCGGGGCCAGTCCGAGGCCAGCGGCCAATCCGACAATTGTCACGCTAACGACACTCACGATGACACAATTTTTGAGCAAGACAGACAGGCAGACAGAATAAGGCAATTATATATATATATATATATATATATATATATATATATATATATATAAAATGTACTAGAAGGTGGCCCGATTCGAACGCATTGGGTATTCTAGAATTTGTGTAGTTACTGTATGATTTTTGTTTATATGTATAGTTGTCTGTAGTTGCCAAGTATGTGTAGTGCGCTGTAAATGTTCCGGGTGTTGTCTGGGTGGGGGTGTGTGAGAGCGGTGTTTGTGTGTTGTGTTGTTTGTGGAGCGCTGTGTGTCTGCACTGTTGTGTGTGTTTGGTGCTGTGTGTGTTGCGCGGTTTGTGTGGGTGTGTGTGTGTGTGTTTTGGGGGAGGTATGTTTTGTGCAGTGTGTGTGTTGGAGGAGTAGTCCTGGAGGGAGAGGAGTATAATAGGAATAGTCCTGGGGGGAGAGGAGTATAATAGGAGGAGTACTCCTGGGGGGAGAGCAGGATAATAGGAGGAGTAGTCCTGGGGAGAAAGGAGGATAATAGGAGGAGTAGTCCTGGGGTGAGAGGAGTATAATAGAAGTAGTCCTGAGGGGAGAGGAGGATAATAGGAGGAGTAGTCCTGGGGGGAGAGGAGGATAATAGGAGGAGTAGTCCTGGGGAAGGGGAGTATAATAGGAGGAGTAGTCCTGGAGGAGAGGTGTATAGGTGCCCAATGTGTGTGGGGGGGGCGTGGCCGAGCGGGGCAGACGTGGCCGAGCGGGGAGGAGTGGCCGAGCGTGTGGGGGCGTGGCCGAGGGGACAGAGTGTGGTGGGGCGTGGCTGAGTGGGGCAGAGTGTGGGGGGGCGTGGCTGAGTGGGGCAGAGTGTGGGGGGGCGTGGCTGAGGGGGCAGAGTGTGGGGGGGCGTGGCTGAGGGGGCAGAGTGTGGGGGGTGGCCGAGGGGGCAACTATGCAAAGCGGTTTCCATAGTTACCTGATGTGTATCATTGTTATCAGCGGACGTGTGCCGGGAGTCGGGGTATGCTAGTAAGCATGGTACACATCAGGTAAGTATTCAAAGAGACAGTGCTGGGTCACTTGATGGTCTCCTGCTGTGCAGCACGCATCAGCGTGTGACAGCGGGAGACCAACGATCTGAATTGGCAGGGAGCCGGCATACGCTGGTAACCATCCTGCACAATATTACCCGATGTGTACCATGGTTACCAGCGTACCCCGCACGCACGGGAGCCCACACCAGCGTACGCCGGCAACCCCAGCAATGCGAGGGTATGTGTCGGCTGGGTTGTTGTCATACGCTGGTGTGGGCTCCCGGGGGTACAGCACTCACCTGGGAGTCGGGGCTCCGTGTCGGTTCGGGGAATGCGTGCGGGGGGTGGGGCCAGAGCAAGCGTGCAATGCGTGAGGGGGGCGGGGCGTGGCCGAGTTGCCAATACGTGCAGGGGGCCGGGGCGAGAGGCCAATCCATGTGGGGGCGGAGCCTGGGCGAGCGGCCAATCCGTGTGGGGGGCGGAGGCGAGGCGAGCGGCCAATGAGACGCTTGTCACGGTAACGACAGAATTTTGGAGCAAGACAGACAGACAGAATAAGGGAATTATATATATCTACTAGAAGGTGGCCCGATTCTACGCATCGGGTATTCTAGAATTTTCGTATTGTGTAGTTCATGTATGATTTTTGTTATATATATATATATATATATATATATATATATATATATATATATATATATAGATGTTGTGTGTAGTTACCAAGTGTTTTTGTGTAGGGCGCTGTACATGTTCTGGGTGTTGTCTGGGTGTGGCGGGGGGGGGTGAGAGCGGTGTTGTATGTGTGTTGCGTTGTTTGTGGAGCGCTGTGTGTCTGTAGCGTTGTGTGTGTGTGTGTGTGTTGCGCGATATGTGCGTATATTTATGTATGCCGCGGTGTTTGTTTGTTGGGTGTTGTGTGTGTGCAGCGTTGTCTGTGTGTGTGTGGGTGTCTGTGTAGGGCGGTGTTTGTGGTTCCCAGTGTGTGTGTGTGTGTGTGTGTGTGTGTGTGTTGGGGGGAGGTGTGCACCTCCCATCGTGCTCCATCCCCCATGCTGCACACCCCCCATCGTGCTCCATCCCCCATGCTGCGCACCCCCCATCGTGCTCCATCCCCCATGCTGCGCACTCCCCATCGTGCTCCACAGTCACACATCAGACAGTATACACGCACACATCTGATCACATACACTCACACCCCACTTCTCCCTGTGCCCTCCGGTGGGCGGTCCCAGCAGCTGTGCTGCACGCTGTGCTCCTCTGCCTTCTGCAGACACTCACAGATCCGATCGCATACACTCACACATCAGAACACACGCACACATCTGATCGCATACACGCACACATCCGATCGCATACACGCGCACACACACTGACGATATCGCACATACGCGCTCACACACTCACAACATCCGGAGATACCACATGCTTCCGGCTATGTGATCCTCCGGCAGGTCCTGGAAGGTCACTGCACGCACAGTATCGCCGCCGAGAAGTAAGTGATATCACTGGATGTTCATGTGTGTGTGTCGTTATGTGTGTGCGTGTGTGTGTGTTCCGCCGCTGCAGGACCTTGATGCGCTCACATGCTCCCGTCGGCATCTGGTGAGTATGACTGCGGGGTCTTCTTTCTTCTGTCTTCTCTCTACTGGGGGTGCCCGCTGCCTATAATGAAGTGTCTTGCAGTGTCTTTAACTCTTTCACCGCTGCATGACACTTCATTATTGACCGCAGCATATGCCGACTCCCTGCACATGTGTACCGGGAGCCGTTGTTCGCTGGTAACCATGATACACATCGGGTAACTAAGGGAAGCGCTTCCTATAGTTACGCGATGTGTATCATGGTTACCAGCGTACACCGGCTCCGTCACGATCCCAGCATCGCAAGGTTATGTCCGCCGGGGGCGGGGCCGAGTGTGCCAACGTGTGGCGGGGGCGAGCGAGCGAGGTGTCAGCGTATGCCGGCTCCCTGCACATGTGTACCGGGAGCCGGTGTACGCTGGAGCAGGCGATGCGTGCGGAGGGCCGGGGCGAGCGGCTAATCCATGCGGGGGGCGGGGGCCAGGCCGAGGCGAGCGGCCAATCCGGGGGGCGGGGCCAGGCCGAGCCCAGCGGCCAATCCGACAATTGTCACGCTAACGACACTGTCACGATGACACAATTTTGGAGCAAGACAGACAGGCAGACAGAATAAGGCAATTATATATATATATATACTAGAAGGTGGCCCGATTCTAACGCATTGGGTATTCTAGAATTTGTGTAGTTACTGTATGATTTTTGTTATATATATATATATATATATATATAAATAGTTGTCTGTAGTTGCCAAGTATGTGTAGTGCGCTATAAATGTTCCGGGTGTTGTCTGGGTGGGGGTGTGTGAGAGCGGTGTTTGTGGAGCGCTGTGTGTCTGCAGCGTTGTGTGTGTTTGGTGCTGTGTGTGTTGCGCGGTTTGTGTGGGTGTGGGTGTGTGTGTGTTTTGGGGGAGGTATGTTTTGTGCAGTGTGTGTGTTGGAGGAGTAGTCCTGGAGGGAGAGGAGTATAATAGTAGGAATAGTCCTGGGGGGAGAGGAGGATAATAGGAGTAGTAGTAGTCCTGGAGGTGAGGAGTATAATAGGGGGAGTAGTCCTGGGGGGAGAGGAAGATAATAGGAGGAATAGTCCTGGGGGGAGAGGAGGATAATAGGAGGAGTAGTAGTCCTGGGGGAGAGGAGTATAATAGGAGGAGTAGTCCTGGGGGAGAGCAGGATAATAGGAGGAGTAGTCCTGGAGGTGAGGAGGATAATAGGAGTAGTAGTCCTGGAGATGAGTATAATAGGAGGAGCAGTCCTGGGGGGAGAGGAGGATAATAGGAAGAGTAGTCCTGGGGGGAGAGGAGTCTTATAGGAGGAGTATTCCTGGGGGGAAGAGGAGTATAATAGGAGTAGTCCTGTGGGGAGAGCAGGATAATAGGAGGAGTAGTCCTGGGGTGAGAGGAGTATAATAGAAGTAGTCTTGGGGGGAGAGGAGTATAATAGGAGGAGTAGTCCTGGGGGGAGAGCAGGATGATAGGAGTAGTCCTGGGGAGAAAGGAGGATAATAGGAGGAGTATTCCTGGGGGGAGAGAAGAATAATAGGAGGAGTAGTCCTGGGAGGAGAGGAGGATAATAGGAGGAGTAGTCCTGTGGGGAGAGCAGGATAATAGGAGGAGTAGTCCTGGGGAGAAAGGAGGAAAATAGGAGGAGTAGTCCTGGGGTGAGAGGAGTATAATAGAAGTAGTCCTGGGGGGAGAGGAGTATAATAGGAGGAGTAGTCCTGGGGGGAGAGGAGTATAATAGGAGGAGTAGTCCTGGGGGGAGAGGAGGATTATAGGAGGAGTAGTCCTGGGGGGAGAGGAGGATAATAGGAGTAGTAGTCCTGGGGGGAGAGGAGGATAATAGGAGAAGTAGTCCTGGGGAAGGGGAGTATAATAGGAGGAGTAGTCCTGGAGGAGAGGTGTATAGGCGCCCAATGTGCGTGGGGGGGCGTGGCCGAGCGGGGCAGACGTGGCCGAGCGCGGAGGCGTGGCCAAGGGGGGCAGAGTGTGGTGGGGCGTGGCTGAGTGGGGCAGAGTGTGGGGGGCGTGGCTGAGTGGGGCAGAGTGTGGGGGGGGCGTGGCTGAGGGGGCAGAGTGTGGGGGGTGGCCGAGGGGGCAACTATGCAAAGCGGTTTCCATAGTTACCTGATGTGTATCATTGTTATCAGCGGACGTGTGCCGGGAGTCGGGGTATGCTAGTAAGCATGGTACACATCAGGTAAGTATTCAAAGAGACAGTGCTGGGTCACTTGATGGTCTCCTGCTGTGCAGCACGCATCAGCGTGTGACAGCGGGAGACCAACGATCTGAATTGGCAGGGAGCCGGCATACGCTGGTAACCATCCTGCACAATATTACCCGATGTTTACCATGGTTACCAGCGTACCCCGCACGCACGGGAGCCCACACCAGCGTACGCCGGCAACCCCAGCAATGCGAGGGTATGTGTCGGCTGGGCTGCTGGCGTACGCTGGTGTGGGCTCCCGGGGGTACAGCACTCACCTGGGAGTCGGGGCTCCGTGTCGGTTCGGGGAATGCGTGCGGGGGGCGGGGCCAGAGCAAGCGTGCAATGCGTGAGGGGGGCGGGGCGTGGCCGAGTTGCCAATGCGTGCAGGGGGCCGGGGCGAGAGGCCAATCCATGTGGGGGCGGAGCCTGGGCGAGCGGCCAATCCGTGCGGGGGGCAGAGGCGAGCGGCCAATGCGACGCTTGTCACGGTAACGACAGAATTTTGGAGCCAGACAGACAGAATAAGGCAATTATATATATCTACTAGAAGGTGGCCCGATTCTACGCATCGGGTATTCTAGAATTTACGTATTGTGTAGTTCATGTATGATTTTTGTTATATATATATATATAGATGTTGTTGTGTGTAGTTACCAAGTGTTTTTGTGTAGGGCGCTGTACATGTTCTGGGTGTTGTCTGGGTGTGGCGGGGGGTGAGAGCGGTGTTGTATGTGTGTTGCGTTGTTTGTGGAGCGCTGTGTGTCTGTAGCGTTGTGTGTGTGTGTGTGTTGCGCGGTATGTGCGTATATTTATGTATGCCGCGGTGTTTGTTTGTTGGGTGTTGTGTGTGTGCAGCGTTGTCTGTGTGTGTGGGTGTCTGTGTAGGGCGGTGTTTGTGGTTACCAGTGTGTGTGTGTGTGTTGGGGGGAGGTGTGCACCTCCCATCGTGCTCCATCCCCCATGCTGCGCACTCCCCATCGTGCTCCTTCCCTTATGCTGCGCATTCCCCATCGTGGTCCATCCGCCATGCTGCGCACTCCCAAACGTGGTCCATCCGCCATGCTGCGCACTCCCAAACGTGCTCCATCCGCCATGCTGCGCACTCCCATACGTGCTCCATCCGCCATGCTGCGCACTACCCATTGTGCTGCATCCCCCATGCGTGCTCCATCCGCCATGCTGCGCACTCCCATACGTGCTCCATCCGCCATGCTGCGCACTACCCATTGTGCTGCATCCCCCATGCGTGCTCCATCCGCCATGCTTCGCACTCCCAAACGTGCTCCATCCGCCATGCTGCGCACTCCCAAACGTGGTCCATCCGCCATGCTGTGCACTCCCAAATGTGCTCCATCCGCCATGCTGCGCACTCCCAAATGTGCTCCATCCGCCATGCTGCGCACTCCCAAACGTGCTCCATCCGTCATGCTGCGCACTCCCAAACGTGCTCCATCCGCCATGCTGCGCACTCCCAAACGTGCTCCATCCGCCATGCTGCGCACTCCCAAACGTGCTCCATCCGCCATGCTGCGCACTCCCAAACGTGCTCCATCCCCCATGCTGCGCACTTCCCATCGTGCTCCATCCCCCATGCTGCACCAGCATCAGCCTCTCTCCTCCCAGCATCAGCCTCTCTCCTCCCAGCATCAGCCTCTCTCCTCCCAGCATCAGCCTCTCTCCTCCCAGCATCAGCCTCTCTGTCCCCAGCCTCAGCCTCCCCCAGCATCAGCCTCTCTTCTCTCAGCCTCCACCCTCTCAGCCTCCCTCCTCCCAGCCTCCCCCAGCATCAGCCTCCCCCTCCCAGCCTCCCCCAGCATCAGCCTCTTGCCTCCCAGATTCCCCCAGCATCAGCCTCTCGCCTCCCAGCCTCCCCCAGCATCAGCCTCTCTCCTCCCAGCCTCCTCCAGCATCAGCCTCTCTCCTCCCAGCCTCCCCCAGCATCAGCCTCCCCCTCCCAGCATCCCCCAGCATCAGCCTCTCCACTCCCAGCCTCCCAGCCTCCCCCAGCATCAGCCTCTCTCCTCTCAGCCTCCCCCAGCATCAGCCTACCCCCTCCCAGCCTCCCCCAGCATCAGCCTACCCCAGCATCAGCCTCTCTCCTCCCCCAGCATCAGCCTCCCCCTCCCAGCCTTCCCCAGGATCAGCCTCTCTCCTCCCAGCCTCCCCCAGAACGCCGTGCTCCTCTGCCAACACTCAGAGATCCGGTCGCATACACTCACACACACACACATCAGAACACACACACATCCGATCGCATACACTCACACACACACTGACGATATCGCACATACGCGCTCACACTCACAACATCCGGAGATACCACATGCTTCTGGCCATGTGATCCTCTGGCAGGTCCTGGAAGGTCACTGCACAGTATCGCCGCCGAGAAGCAAGCGATATCCCAGGATGTTGTGAGTGTGTGGATGCGATGTGAGGTGTGTGTGAGAGCGAGTGTGATCTGATGTGTGTTATGTGTGTGCGTGTGCGTATGTTCCGCCGCTGCAGGACCTTGATGCGCTAGTAACTATGCTACCATGGTTACCAGCATATGCCGTCTCCCGCTCGCACGGGAGCCCACACCAGCATACGGCGGCAACCCCAGCAATGCGAGGGTATGTGTCGGCTGGGTTGGCGGCGTACGCTGATGTGGGCTCCCGGGGGTACAGTACTCACCTGGGAGTCGTGACTCCGTGTCGGTTCGGGGAATGCGTGTGGGGGGCGGGGCCAGAGCGAGCGTGCATTGCGTGAGGGGGGCGGGGCGTGGCCGAGTTGCCAATGCGTGCAGGGTGCCGGGGCGAGAGGCCAATCCGTGTGCGGGGCGGAGCCTGGGCGAGCGGCCGGCCAATCCATGTGGGGGCGGAGCCTGGGCGAACGGCCAATCCGTGCCGGGGGCGGGGCCATGGCGAGCCCAGCGGCCAATCAGCTTTGTGTCACCGTAAGGACACAATTTTGGAGCAAGACAGACAGACAGACAGAATAAGGCAATTATATATATATATAGATAGATAAGCACTCAAGGCGGAATTATCTTCCAGGCAGCATCTGCCCCACAGCCTGGAACTGCTCATTTACATAGTGATGAAAGATGATTTTTCCACAATTCATCTGATATGAGACATAAAGGTAAGACTATTATCAGCAGTGTATAACCTGTATGTCCATATTAACAGTTTAAAAAGGTCAAAATGGTGACAGATTCCCTTTAAGTATAAGACTACCTTAATTTTACAGACCATCATCTTGGCTTTCTCATACTTAAATTTGAATTGCAACTATTTAGCATATGACTAGTCATGCAGATTCTTGTCCTGTCACTGCATTTGTTTTTCTTCCTAAAAATCTAAATTAAAATGATTATTTTAGCCTATTGTAAATCCACCTTTCGCTTTCAGCACTGACTGAATACTTCTCGGCATGCTCTCTTATCAGATTCAAGATTGTCTCAATTGAAATCTGACCCCAGATCTCTCCTACACGTTCCCAATGTTGGAGCATACTGGTCGACTTTGGTATTTATACAACTTTATCTTCAACTCTACCAACAAGTGTTTAGTTGACTTGAGGACTGTGAGAGCCAATCGAGCACTTCTACTTCATTGTTATTGAGACATTTCTTCACCAATCTCGACGAATACTTGCAGTCATTGTCCTGCTGGAACATTGTCATCTTTTTCATACCCATAGTACTGTAAGGTATGAAGTAACTAGTCTTGTAGGATACTCACATATAGCTCAGCATTCAGAACACCAATGATCCTAGGCAAGTATCCAACACCTTTGGCTGTGAAACAACCCCATATTACCAGGCTTCCTCCACCAAGCTTTACAGTTCCTTCAATTTCTCGATCCGATAGCACCCGTGTACTCCCTGGGGACATGTCTGAAGTGGTGAGTTTAGTCTCCACAGCTCAAAAGTTTGTCATGCACAATCGATGTAGAGAGGGAACCTACATCAAAATAAACAAAAATAATGTCCTCCGTTAGTCATATCTCAATATTTTAAAAAATCTGTAGTATCCTGGACATATGAACATGTTTTAATGATAAACTTACGCAAAAATCTATCAAGTAACTTAGCTGCAATGCTAAAAATGGCGTCCCTCCCACATGCTGTAGAGTATCTAGCAGAGGTCTCCATATCCATATGGAATTTTGTAATATTATACAAAATGGATATTAAAGGACAGTCTACCACCAAAAATCTGGAAAGTTTCAAATCCAAGGTGCCATCAACTTTAACTTCTTCCACCATATCCTTTAGGATTTGTTTCAAATGGACAGTGGGGTCTTGACCCAAATTCTTAAACTGACAAGCAAAATTGTAACAATGTTTTTAACTATTAACTTGCAGGCTCCATAAATCGCCATCCACTACAGCTTTGGACGTGAGACTACCTTAATTTTAGAGACAATCATCTTGGCTATCGCATACATAAATTTGACTTGCAACTATTTAGCATATGATTAGTTATGTAGATTCTAATCATATGCTAAATAGTTGCAAGTGAAATTTATGTATGAAATTGCCAAGATGATTGTCTATAAAATGAAGGTAGTCTTACTTTCAAAGCTAGCTATAGTGGATGGTGAGATATGGAGCCTGAAAGTAAAAAATTCAAAACATTGTTACCCTTTTGCACATCAGTATATATACTTCAGTATGGTTTAATTTTGAAAGCACCTCCAATTTATATTCTGAGGTATCCATGATGACCAGAGCTCTGTCCTTATCTGCGAATTTCTCCACTGTTTTTTTGCTTTATACACTACAGTGTACCCCCAGTGAGAGCCATTTGGAGGCTGCAAGCTGCTTGCATTGGACCTAGCACCAAGCATACCCAAACACCCCAATGCGCAATTGAATGGTTAGCTTACGTAGAGCACCTGAACTTGGACACTGAGGTGTTTTTTTTTTTTTTTATGTCTCTGTTCGGTATGAACCCACAACTTTAAAGTTCGGTTCACTCGTCTCTAATCCCTAACATTAGAAACTGTCCTGGCCAAAATTACTAAAGTCTTAGGCTATGTGCGCACGTTGCGTAATTACATGCAGTTACGCTGCGCTTTGTAGTGCAGCGTAACTGCATGCGTCCTGCGTCCCCTGCATAATCTATGAAGATTATGCAGGAGCCGTGCGCACTTGGCGTCTTAGAGCGCAGCGCTTCGGCTGCTGCCCGAAGCGCGCGTTCTAAGAAGTGACATGTCACTTCTTCCATGTGCTTTGCCTGCAGCCCCTGCTCTGTCTATGGGAGGAGCTGCAGGCAGAGCGCATGGAATCGGCTTTTTTTTTTTTCACTACGGACATTTTCTACAGCGATTTGAAGCGCACGTGTGCTCTTCAGATCGCTGCAGAAATTTCTGCAGTGACTGTACGCAACGTGCGCACATAGCCTTACTGCCAAAGCTAACAGACAATTCTCTATATTCCTCCGTTTAGACCTGTTCTCTGCCTTCAACACAATGACCATTCCCTCCTATTACAAATTCTCTCTTCACTTGACATCAAAGACCTTGCTTTCTTCTGGATCTTCTCATACCTTTCCAACCGCACATCTAGCATCTCCCACTCCCACACTACTTCCTCATCTTGCCCTTTCTCTGTTGGTGTCCCTCAAGGCTCTGTCCTGGGATGACCTACTCTTTTCAATTTATTCTTTTGGTCTGAGACAACTCATAAAGTTATAATAATAAGTTTTATTTCTATAGCGCCAACATATTCCGCAGCGCTTTACTATTAAGAGGGGACATGTACAGACAGTATGAGACATTACAAAATAACAAAATTAAGATACCAGGAGGAGTGAAGGCCCTGCTCGTAAGCTTACAGTCTATGAGGAAATAGGGGAGACACAAAAGGTGAATAGGGGGGGAGAAAAGCTTGTCATATATGGTCCAGCCATCGATTTAATAGGTTATTCAAAAGCAGCTGCATGAACCCGTCGGTGACAATTTATACAGGTACAGGGGACGAGAACTGGAAGTAAATTTTTTGAAGGGCAGAAAGTGACTAGATTAGATCAGGGCAGTGAGGTGATATGCTAGTCTAAAGAAATGCATTTTTAGGGCCCGCTTAAAGGTGTGGATGTTGGGAATTATTAGGATTTCTCTTGGTAGTGTGTTCCAGAGCATAGGCGCAGCTCATGAGAAATCTTGAAGACGGGAGTGGGAGGTTCGAATTGTTGAGGATGTCAGTCTTAAGTCATTAGCAGAGCGGAGGGCACGGGTGGGGTAATAGATAGAGATGAGGGAGGAGATGTAGGGGGGTGCAGAACTGTGGAGAGCTTTGTAAGTGAGAGTGATAAGTTTATATTGGATTCTGTAATGGATAGGCAACCAGTGCAATGACTGGCAAAGAGCAGAGGCATCAGTGAAGCGGTTGCAGAGGAAAATGATCCTGGGTGCGGAATTCAGAATGGATTGGAGAGGGGAGAGTTTAGTAACAGGGAGACCAATTAATAAAGAATTACAATAATCCAGGCGAGAATGAATGAGAGCGACAGTAAGAGTTTTTCAGAGTCAACGGTAAGAAAAGGTCAAATTCTTGAGATGTTTTTAAAGTTCCATGACTTCCAATACCATCTATACGCTGATGACACTCAGATCTATCTTTCTAGCCCAGATGTTACCTCTTTGCTGTCAGGAAACCCAGAATGTCTATTAGCTATATCCTCCTACTTCTCATCATGCTTCCTAAAGCTCAATGTGGACCAAACTGAACTCATCATCTTTCCTCCATCTCACTCCCCCTGCCCTATCTATCATAAAAAATGGCATCACTTTCTCCTGTTCCAGAAGTCCGCTGCCTCAGAATAACCCTTGATTCTGCACTGTCCTTGAAACCGCACATCCAAGCTCTCACCACCACCTGTAGCCTAAAACCCAAAAATATTTCCAGACTCTGTCCTTTCCTCAACCCTGAACCTACTAAAATGCTAGTGCACGCCCTCATCATCTCCAGCCTCAACTACTGCAACATCCTCCTCTGTAGCCTCCCTGCTAACATTTTTGCACCTTTCCAGTGTCTGTCCTTAGGTGGATTAGTGAGCAGCAGAGCTATCTCCTCATTACACTTCTTCTCTTCTCTGCAAATCTTTTCTTTGGCTCCAAATTACCCAATGTATCCAGTTCTAACTACTCACGTTGACCTACAAAGCTGTCCATAATCTGTCTCTTCCATACATTGAGGAAAATAAACATTTGATACGCTACCGATTTTGCAGGTTTTCCCCCCTACAAATAATGGAGAGGTCTGTAATTTTTATCATAGGTACACTTCAACTGTGACAGACAGAATCCCCCCCCCCCAAAATCCAGAAAATCACATTGTATGAGTTTTAAATAATTAATTGTATTTTATTGCATAAAATAAGTATTTGATACAATCAAAAAACAGAACTTAATATTTGGTACAGAAACCTTTGTTTGCAATTACTGAGGTCAGACGTTTCCTGTAGTTCTTGACCAAATTTGCACATACTGCAGCCGGGTTTTTGGCCCACTCCATACAGATCTTCTCCAGATCTTTCAGGTTTTGGGGCTGTTGCTGGGCAGCATTGAGCTTCAGCTCCCTCCAAATATTTTCTATTAGGTTCAGGTCTAAAGACTGGCTAAACCACTCCAGGACTTTGAAATGCTTCTTATGGAGCCACTCCTTAGGTGCCCTGGCTGTGTGTTCCGTGTCATTGTCATGCTTGAAGACCCATCCATGACCCATCTTCAATGCTCTTACTGAGTAAAGGAGGTTGTTGACCAAAATCTTGAGATACATGACCCCATCCATCCTCCCTTCAATACAGTGCAGTCATCCTGTCCCCTTTGCAGAAAAGCACTCCCAAAGTATGATTTTTTCCACCCCCATGCTTCACGGTTGGGACTGTTCATAGGGTTGTACTCCTCCTTCCTTCAAACATGGAAAGAAAAGTTCATACCAAAAAGTTTTATTTTGGTCTCATCTGACCACATACCTCCTCTGGATCATCCAGATGGTCATTGGTGAACTTCAAACTGGTCTGGACATAAGCTGTGGGACTTTGCTTACCCTGCAGGATTTTAATACATAGTTACATAGTTACATAGTTACTTAGGTTGAAAAAAGACCTAGGTCCATCTAGTTCAACCTTCCTCCACCAGTTGTACATTTAGTCACTAAGTCATTTATAACCAACAATGTTTTCTGTACTGAGGAAATCATCCAGCCCTTTTTTAAAAGCTGTTATAGTATGACGTGACGGCGTAGTGTGTTACTAACTATAATCTTTGCGATTGTGGTCCCAGCTCTTTTCAGGTCATTGACCAGTTCCTTTCATGTAGTTCTGTGCTGATTCCTGACCTTTCTCAGAATCCTCCTTACCACACAAGGCGAGATTTTGAATAGAACCCCAGACCGAGTAAGATTGACAGTCATCTTGTTTTTCTTCCATTTTCTAATAATTGCGGCAACAGTTCTTGCCTTCTCTCCAAGCTAGTTGCCTTTTGTCCTGTAGACCATACCAGCTTGTTCAGGTCTACAATTTTATCCCTTGTGTCCTTTGCCATGGTGGAGAGATTGGAGTATGATTGATTGAGCGTGTGGACAGGTGTCTGTTATACAGTTAACGGATTCAAACAGGTGTAATTAATACAGTAGAGGGCTTCTTAAAGAAAAAATAACAGGTCTGTGAGAACCAGAATTCTTGCTAGTTGGTAGATGTTCAAATACTTTTTTCATGCAATAAATGCAAACTAATTATTTAAAAATCGTACAATGTGATTTTCTGGTTGTTTTTTTTTTGTATTCTGTCTGTCAAAGTTGAAGTGTACCTACCATAAAAATTACAGACCTCTCCATTCTTTGTAGGTGGGAAAACTTCCAAAATCGTTAGTGCATCAAATACTGCATTTTACGTTTTATAAGACGTACTCCAAATTTGGAGAAAAAAAAAGTAAAAATAAAATATGCTGTCCGTATTATAATCCGGTGGGGTCTTACCAGGGAGGAGTGCCGGCAGCAAAGCAGGGGTCACAGGAGGCAGCGGCGGTACTGGAGTATGGCGATGCTGTGAGTGGTACAGAGGGAGGGCCTAGATACTCACTGTGGGTGCTGGTCTGTGCCGGGGCTGTGTACGTGGCTCTGCTCTTTGCAGGGCTGCTCTGCTCTGTGCGGGGCTGCTCTGCTCTGTGTGGGGCTGCTCTGCTCTGTGCGGCGCTGCTCTGCTCTGTGCGGCAGGCGGTGAGTCACGGGCAATACTGAAGATGTCGGCGGTGAGGGATTCTTCAAATAATGGTGGGCGGAGTTGGTACATGCGCAGATGAGGGCTTAAGCCAAGAGCTCCATCTGCGCATGCGCCGACTCTAGGCACCATTATTTGAAGAAGCCCACATTGCTGACATCTTCAGAATGGCCCGTGACTCGCCACACCGAGCAGCCCCGCACAGAGCAGAGCAGCCAAGTGAGCTGCACAGAGCAAAGCAGCGTCGGCAGCACCGCAAAGCATTGCCCGTGCCTTCATTGACCCGTATTCACCACCCTCCCGGTAAGCTACAATTGGATTTTAAGATGCACTCCTCATTTTCCTCTCAAATTTTTGAAAGAAAAAGTGCATCTTATAATCTGAAAAATACGGTACTTATTTTTCCCACTGTATATCTCCCAAATAAACTGCCGATATACTCAAATCTGCCATATTCGGAACCTTCAGACTGAACTTAAAAACATCACTTCAAGAAAGCTTACAATGATGATCCCTTGCAAACTCCTTATGAATGAAGCTGCTGCCACCGCTCGACCTACCTTTCTTCCCTATTCCTTTAGACTGAAAGCCTGCAGGGGAAGAGCCATCTCCTTTCTGTACCAGTCTGGCACTGTTTACTGTAATTTATATCTGGATTTAATGTAACCCCTTCTCATGTACAGCACCATGGACTCAATGGTGCTCTATAAATAAATAATAATGGGCCACATGCACGCTGAGTGTTTGAGTTTTTTACCTTAGTATTTGTAAGCTACAACCAGGAATGCTCAAAAACTGCAGAATTGGTCCTCGTGTTTCTATTATACCTTTCTCCTGATTGTTCCACCCCTGTTTTTTCAGTATTTTCTTTTCACCTCTAAAGTATTTAAAAAAAACAACAATGAACCAGTTTGTTTTTACTGTAATTGAACTGAGCTAGAGAAAACAGGTTACTAGTTCATTTTTTCCCCATAAAATGAATAACATAAAACCAAACCCCCCCAAAAAATATTTTTTTATGCAATTTCACTGCACTTGGATTTTTTTCCTTCCATTGTTCAGTAGATTATGTGGTAAAATGAATGGTGAGATTCAAAACTACAACTTGTTCCACGAAAGAGTAGCCCTCACATGATCCTTTAAAAGAAAAAAAAAATATGGCTCTTGGAACAAGGGGAGGAAAACACTAAAAGGCGAAAATGAAAAATTCCTTGGTCATGAACGGGTTAAAGGCTGACTGCTGTTGTCAATCTGTGACCACAACAGTGACAAACTTGTCACCATCGCAGCCAATGATTGGCTGCAAAACCTTTGACTGTCTTACTCTTCAGCTCCAGGAACTGCAAGTCCAAGCATTCACTGACCTCTGTATACGGTGGGGATTTGCCGAGAGTTGCACTGTCCCTCCCCACATTCTGCACTTTTCATATCATGCACTGATGATTTAGGTACAGGGGCTGGGCCAGTATCATCACTTGTTGCTGCTTTCTCCTTTAGCAGCTGTTTAACCCTTCAGATGCAATATGCTGTTAATTCATTTAAAAAAGTAACACTTTTTTATATTTGAAAACACTCTTACTTTGCAGCATTTTTACACTTCAAATCTTACTGAAATGTTTTTCCAGTGTATCTGTAAAAAAATGGAGAATACTGATGACACCGATGCAGGTTTTATATGTACGTTTTTTATACGCATGTGTGAAGGAGGCCTTAGTATGAATAAAATGGTTTTATGTATTTTGTCTTTGTTTATAGTAATATTTCTTTAAGCCACAAGATGGCAGCATCCACTCTATGCATTTACTGTACTTTTGCAAACCTCCAAAATTCATTGGCTAAAAAAAAATGAATGAACTGCTGCTGACCCATCTGTAGATTGTAAACTGTGCCCCATGCTGCTTCCTGGCAATGTTTCTCCATTACTAGTCTCTAATAATAATTTTATTCTTGTATATACCACCATCATATTCCATGGCACTTTGCAGACATCATCGTCATCATCCCCATTAGGGCTCACAATAATATTTATTCATTTATGTAGCGCTGTTAATTCCACAGCGCTTTACATACAATGGCAACACTGTCCCCATTGGGGCTCACAATCTAGGTTCCCTATGACTATGTCTTTGGAGTGTGGGAAGAAACCCACACAAACACGGGAAGAACATACAAACTCCTTGCAGATGGTGTCTTTGGTGGGATGTGAACCCAGGACCCCAGCGCTGCAAGACTGCAGTGCTAACCACTGAGCCACCGTGCCGCCCTACACAATCTAAATTCCCTATCAGTATGTCTTTGAGGTGTGGGAGAAAACAAAAATACCCAGCGGAAACCCACACAGACATTCGTAGCAGATTTTGTTGTGGACCCACTACATAACCCTCAAGTATTACATGCAGATTTGTTTCAGATTTCATAATATGCATTTCAAACTATGAAATACACTGTAAAAACACAAAGAATTAATACAACACGCTTAAACCTTAAAAATCTTCAGCACAAGTGAATGTCTGATGGGCAGTGAGGCCCATAGGGGTGAACAGGCCCCATGACGATCGGGAGGGTTCAGGGTAGGAAAGGGTTAAGGAATATGGCTAGAAGGTTGTATATGGGGCTTTTGGATTGGTGGGAGAAACGGCAAAGGGGATTGGGGGATAGACTGGAAGGGGTGGGGTGTTGCAGGGGGTATAAAGGGGGCTGTGCAAAGGTCACTGCCTCTTTTGTCATACAACCAGTGTGTCCCACCTGTGCTGCTGCATCGCTGACATGCAAGATGGGGGCCCTGGCTGCACTGCTGGTGGGATCGCTGAAGTCGTTGGAGTGGCCGCGCTGTGGGAGCAGCTGACGGCGGTCAGCGGGGCTGGAGCGGTTAGGCCTGCTGCTCCTGCACCCGGGCCTGCGCTGCGCGCTCGGCGGGCATGACCACTGGAGCACTACTCCCCAGGCGGGGGGAGGAGGAACAGAGCTAGGAGCCCCCTCGGGGAGCCTTCGGGGCAGCGGAGCCCTCCTTACCTGTCTGGAGGGCACCGGCCACCGGGAGGAATCCTCGCCGGAGATTTCGTGGGCCGGAAGTGGGCGGAGCTTCGGCGAGGCCTACTTCCGGTTTGCGGCCTGCACGGCCCCGGACCGGAGCGACGGCAGCCCCCAGTGAAGTGCTGGCTGGGGATGGTGCCCGGCGTTATGGAGCGGAGGCCCACTGCAGGCGGCAGGGCGGCGATCGGAGAGTAAGGGGCGGCGCAGATCGGAGCGGCAGCCAGAGAGGACCGGGAGCAGGGCCCTGCAGTCCGCAGGGCCGGATGCTCCGGTCAGTGGTAACGGTCCCCCCCAGTGGGGATCGGGCTGGGGGGAGTTCCCTGCATACGTCGGGAGCGGCACGGCCTCCCTGCAGTCGGCAGGGAGGGAGACTCTTAAAGTGACTGACATAGGGACGGCGCAGCAGGCAGGAGTGGAGGCAGAAAAGAAGAACGGCGGCAGGATGCCGCGTCGCGGAAAAAGAAAGAGGCCCAGCGGGAGACGTCTGGAGGAGCAGGGTGCGATGACCGTGGGGGTTGACGGCCGCTGGAGGCAGGCTGTCCCCTCGCTGGTCCCCCCTGAGGACCTCAGCGAAGTTTCTGAAGCCGGCGAGGAAGAAGGACCGGAGAAGGCGGCTGGACGGAGGGAGCGGCAGCAGGACGTTCGTGTTACGGCTGCTCCGGATTCGGTTCAGAGGCAGCCCGGTGAGAGGACAACCAATATGTTTGATGTTGTGGGTAGCGGGGGGGCGGGGGTTCCTCCGCAGGGGGGTAGTATGCTGAGTGCGGGTGCGGTCAGTCAGTCGGGGTTACCCGGGGTGGAATTTTGGGGCCGGCTTTTGGGAGGTGTTGCAGGGGTTGTTGGCTGAACGGTTAGGACAGAGCGGGCCTGGGTCTCCGGCGGGGGGGCTTGGGTGGGCCCCCCGGTGGGTGTGCTGCCGGTGGCGCCGGGGCGCGAGGTAGGGGCTCAGGAAGCTGTGCTGGCGGTTGTTGCGGGTCAGGCGGACGGCGCTGCGGCTGAGGCGGTGGTTAGCAAGGACGTGGAAAAGGGAAAAGGAGGACAAGGTTGTTCGTTGGGAAGATAGGGCACAGAGTGAAGTATGCGTGTGCTTTGTAAGTCCGTTGGGGGTGCGTTTTAATAAAAAAAGAAAAAAAACAGGAGGTGAGGGAGAAGATAC
Organism: Anomaloglossus baeobatrachus; assembly: GCF_048569485.1. Taxonomy (NCBI): domain Eukaryota; kingdom Metazoa; phylum Chordata; class Amphibia; order Anura; family Aromobatidae; genus Anomaloglossus; species Anomaloglossus baeobatrachus. The sequence continues at coordinate 165,048,369 of NC_134358.1, read as the reverse complement.
GGAAAGGGGAGTATGTGGAAATTTTTTCCCTGCTCCCCTTGGAACAGTTTAACTTGGACAATGTGAAGCCAAGTGACTCCAAGAAGGAAAAGGAGGATGAGGAGAAAAGGAAGTATAGGTTGATCCCGATAATTTTTACTAACTGGCTACAGGCCTTTGTGACCCTAGCCAGTGTGAGTGGGAAAAAGGAGCCAGAGCATCGTTCCGCCCCTTTTCGGTTACAGGGACTCGAGCGTCGAGGCGTACAGAGTGTATGGTGGTTTTTTAGGCTGGCTGCGATATGAGGAGCAGTTCCGGCAAAGGAAGGCTCTGCGGCCTGGCATCCGGTGGGACCACGAAGATATGTCATTGTGGATACGATTAATGACGGCCCTGGCTCAGCCCTTTCAAGGGGGTGCCGGGAGCCCGGGTGCGAGCGGTGGGTCCCCGGCGGGTCAGACAAAAAGGGGCATGCTGGCAATTTAATGAGGGGCAATGTAAGTTTGGGGCGTCGTGTTGGTTGCAATACGAGTGTTCCGGTTGTGGAAGTTCCCGCTTTTTGGCCAGTTGTTTCAAACAAGGTAAAGGACAGTTGGGGGAGGGGTCTGGAAAAGGGGAGGACGCCAGTGGGGGTAAAGGCGATGCTCCCCTATTTAAATAGATATCCTGATGTTCGGGCGGCGGAGCAGTTGGTGACAGGTTTTAAGGAGGGTTTCCGGATTCCGTTTGACTCCGAGGCGCCGGTGTTTCGCCCGGGTAATTTGAGGTCCGCAAAAGAACATCCGGAGGTGGTAGGGGAAAAGCTGCGGAAGGGGGTGGAGTTGTGGAGGATGGCGGGCCTGTTCAAGTTATTCTCCAGCTTGAGGATTTCGCCACTTGGGGTGGTACCCGAGAAGGAGCCGAACATGGCTCATTCACCATTTATCTTATCCGGCAGGGTTGTCATTGAACGATGGGATTTCACCTGAGTTGCCTGCGGTCTGTAGGTTTCTTTTGACACGGCATTGGAGTCAGTGCGGGTAGCTGGGCAGGGGGCCCTGATGGCCAAGGCGGACATGGAAGCAGCTTTTGGTTTACTTCCGGGGCATCCAGAGAGTTTATTAGTGATGAACAGATCATGAATGTAGGATAGTTTGTTGCAGACAGAGCGAGCGTTCCATAGAGCTCCTGTTAGTGGGACTGGGGGAGCGGGGGCCGGGTGAATGGGTATGAGGTTTGTGAGGTTGCGGAAATTTGTTTTAGGTTGTTGAAGAGGGTTTGAAGTGACAATAGGGATGTGGTGAGGAGGACCAGGATTTGAAGCAATATCCCCAGCAGTGAGGAGAAGCAATGAGAGTGTTAGTAAGTGGGAGCAGGAGAGGCCATGAGATGGACGTGTGTGTCTGGAGACACTGGGTGAAAAGAGGAGGAAAATATCTGAGGGGAAGGTAAGATGGGTGGGGAGGATGGAGGGAGAGATGAATAGTTCATTACTGGCTTTAGGGATCAGAGGGGGCAGTAGAAAGTGAAGTATTATAGTATTATTATTAATTATTAGTAATATTAGTAGTAATTATTATTAAGTATTATAGGGGTGAAGGTGAATATAAACACAAACATTGTTTACATTGCCTATGTATGCAGTTACCTTCCGGTCACTTCCGGCCCAATTCTGGCCTAATTCAATGCATCATACTTATATGGTGCATACTTGTATTGGTGCAGACGAAAAGTATGTGACAGACATCATACTGTATGTGGAGGGCTGTGGGGAGACCAATTGGGGCATTATACACCGTGTGCAGAATTATTAGGCAATTTGTATTTTAGAGGATTTTTTTATTGATCAACAACTATGTTCTCAATCAACCCAAAAGACTCTTAAATATCAAAGTTTAATATTTTTGGAAGTTGGAGTGTTTCTTTTTTAGATTTGGCTATCTTAGGAGGATATCTGTTTGTGCAGGTAACTATTACTGTGCAGAATTATTAGGCAACTTAATAAAAACTAAATATATTCCCATCTCACTTGTTTATTTTCACTAGGTAAACCAATATAACTGCACAAAATTTAGAAATAAACATTTCTGACATGCAAAAACAAAACCCCAAAAAATTAGTGACCAATATAGCTACCTTTCTTTCTGATGACACTCAACAGCCTACCATCCATAGATTCTGTCAGTTGCTTGATCTGTTTACGATCAACATTGCGTGCAGCAGCCACCACAGCCTCCCAGACACTGTTCCGAGAGGTGTACTGTTTTCCCTCCCTGTAGATCTCACATGTTATGAGGGACCACAGGTTCTCTATGGGGTTCAGATCAGGTGAACAAGGGGGCCATGTCATTATTTTTTCATCTTTTAGACCTTTACTGGCCAGCCACACTGTGGAGTAGTTGGATGCTTGTTATGTAGCATTGTCCTGCATGAAAATCATGTTTTTCTCTTGAACGATACCGACTTTTTCCTGTACTGTACCACTGCATGAAGAAGTTGTATTCTATAAACTGGCAGTAGGTTTGGGAGTTGAGCTTCACTCCATCCTCAACCCGAAAAGGTCCCACAAGTTCATCTTTGATGATACCAGCCCATACCAGTACCCCACCTCCACCTTGCTGGCGTCTGAGTCTGAGTGGAGCTCTCTGCCCTTTACTGATAAAGCTTCTGGCCCATCCATCTGGCCCATCAAGAGTCACTCTCATTTCATCAGTCCATAAAACCTTTGAAAAATCAGTCTTAAGATATTTTTTGGCCCAGTCTTGACATTTTATCTTATGTTTCGTGTTCAAAGGTTTTCGTTTTTCAGCCTTCCTTACCTTGGCCATGTCCCTGAGTATGGCACACCTTGTGCCTTTTGATACTCCAGTAACGTTGCAGCTCTGAAATATGGCCAAACTGGTGGCAAATTGCATCTTGGCACCTTCACGCTTGATTTTCCTCAATTCATGGGCAGTTATTCTGCGCCCTTTTTGCCCAACACGCTTCTTGCGATCGTGTTGACTATTTGCCATGAAACGCTTGATTGTTTGGTGATCACGCTTCAAAAGTTTGGCAATTTCAAGACTGCTGCATTTCTCTGCAAGACATCTCACAATTTTGGACTTTTAAAAGCCCATCAAATCTCTCTTCTGACCCATTTTGCCAAAGAAAAGGAAGTTGCCTAATAATTAAGCACCCCTTATATAGGGTGTTGATGTCATTACACCACACACCTCCTCATTACAGAGATGCACCTCACCTGATTTACTTAATTGGTAGTTGGCTCTCAAGCCTATACAGCTTGGAGTAGGACAACATGTATAAAAATTATCATGTGATCAAAATACTTATTTGCGTAATAATTCTGCACACAGTGTATTTCCTTTGTGTGTATTGGAACAACACAAAAAATATAGAAAAATAAGCAAATTGAACATATCACAAAAAAGGCCAGGACAAAATTGTTGGCACCCTCAACCTAATATTTGGTTGCACACCCCTTGGAATAAATAACTGAAATCCATCACTTTCTATAACCATCAGCAAACCTCTTACACCTCTCAACTGGAATTTTGGACACCTCTTCTTTTGCAAACTGCTCCAGGTCTCTCATATTTGAAGGCGCCTTCTCCCAACAACGTTAGGATTTCTACACAGATTTAGTACCGGACTCATTGCTGCACTTCACAACTCTCCAGCACTTTGTTTACATCAATTTTTGGGTGCTTCTTGATGTACGTTTGTGGGTCATTGTCCGGCAAAATACTCATTTGCCTAATAATTCTGCACACGGTGTACGGTGTGTGAGGGGCATAATACTGTGTGGGGGCCATTGTGGGATTTCATATGACCTATTTTATAAAAGGTACTCTGGGGGAATTATACTGTGTCGGGTCAACATACTGCATGCGGAAGGCACTGTGAGGTATCATAGTGTGTATGTGTGTTTCTTTTGTTTTGTTTTCTATTGGAGGGGGGCTGTTGGAGGGTATTATACTGTTTTGAGGCCACTGTGGAGATGTCATAATGTGTATTTAGGGTGCATCATACTGTGTGGAGTAGGGGAATGCTCTATTGCAATGTGGTGGGCTGCGGGGACTTTATGCTGTGTATAGGTTTTGTTTTTTTTTAAAAAGGGAATCATACTGTATGAGTGGGGGATATCTGCAACAAACTGTGTGTGGGGGCATCATACTGCATGGCGGGTGTGAGGGCACTGTGGGGGTAACACACTATAGAGGGGTGGACCACTGCAAGCAGCATATTGTGTTTTTGTATGTGTGTGAAAGAATATGTGGGCATCATACTGTGTAAGTAGCACAATGAGGTGTCATACTGTGTGTGTGTGGGGGGGTGGCACTGGGAGGGCCATTAAGGGGGCATCTTATTGTGCAGGTACAATAATGGGTTTCACTAAGAGCAATATTTTTTCTTGAGTGCATATAAATAACTGAGCAAGGTCAGAGAGGTGGCGAAACATAAAATAGAAATTGCTGGGGCACGCTGCACACCATGTGTGCTCCTTTCTCTCTTTCAGTCTCTTTTGAAGTAGGGAGGCATGACTGACTATAGTAATAGACAGTCATGACATAAATCTTAGAGGATATTTCACAAATTTTGACTTTATAAACTACATTCAAGAACAAAGTAGCAAGAATGTAGACAAAAACATTTTCCTCTTTTTTTTTCTTTATTCCGTTGGGAAGATACATAGCACTGTGTGCTGTGATGATTATCCGGTGCTGGCGCTGGGAGCGAGCAGTCATGTGACCGCAAGTATGCGATATACATACTCCCTACCACATTATGATTAGAATGTTTCCAGGCTCTATCAGTACACTAGAATTGAGCGAGGCTGCACCCATCTAGTCAGAATACGACCCGGAGTAGGTATATCACATACTTGCAGTTAGATGACCACCTACTCCTGCTTCCGGCACTGGAGAATCCTTAGCACGCAGTGCATGCGATGTGAGAATTCAAGTCTGTAGTCACAGAACGACTGATGGCTGGTAGCTTAAGATCGGACAACCCCTTTAGCTGTCCTCGGTGCTCAGCTTTTCCTGTGACACTTTTCATTCTTCCTGCTGCTCTGATACGAGGGAGGCCTGGTCATGTTTTTATGTCAGAGTAGCAGCATGAGTGATTCGGTCAAAATTTTGAATGACTACTTTTTTGCCCCTATGAGAGGACAGTATCATAATTGATTGAAAGTACACACCCGCAAAATCAGAGGAAGTGAAAAGGCACAAACTTTAACTTCCAATAAAGTTACAGAATGAATGTTCAATAAATCTAATATATAAAGCTGAGTGTATGTATGTATGTATGTATGTATGTATGTATGTGTGTATGTCCACTAAAGGAATCCGCACCGTCGCATTTACAATCATAAAATTTTGCACAGCCACCTCATTTGACTCATGGAATGTCATAGACTATGTTTTAAAGGGAAAATGTAACTGTGCTTTACAGTTATTCGCCAATAAATCTGCTTACATTAAAGTCCAATGGAGCTGGGAACAGATCTGTTATTGACTCCTATTATGGACAGAGAAAGAGACACACAGAGATACTCACACACACAGAAAGAGACACAACCACTGATCTCGAGGAGACCAGTCAGAGAAAACACTGCCGGCAGCCAGCAAAGTCGCTCAACACAGTGAAATCCTAGGTGCATTGCCCCATGGGAAGTATGCATATCAAAAAAGGGTCCGTGGAGCCTCTGTTAGGAGTCTTGACACAGAAAATAGCCAGATATCCCTCCGGGAAGGACCTAGCCAAAGAGTGGCTCTTTTTAAGGAAACCACCATAAAGAGACACTCACACAGAAAGACATACACCAAAAGACAAACACCGAAAGAGGCACACACGGAAAGAGACACAAATACGGAAAGACACACACAGAAAAAGTTACACACACAGAGAGAGATACACAGACATACAGAAAGAGACACATACACCGAAAGAGAGACACACCAAAAGACACACACACACACACACACACACAGACACACAGAAAGAGAGACATACACAAACTGTTTCGATGTTTGAGGTAATATATTGGCTGTTTTGACAGTTACCATGGATATTTATCAGGTGGGCTATAGCAACCAATCACAGCTCTGCTTCTATTTTGTTGGAGGTCAAGGATCTCTGATTGGTTTCTATAGGCAATAAAGGACATTGTTAGTATAGGACAGCTTATGTGTGAGGTAAAAGAATTTCTGTGGTGACACTTAGCCAACACTGTTGTAATGGCACATGACCTTACCTGTATACTAATTGTGTGGGGTTTTATGAGCCAATATATTGGCTGTTTTGACAGTTAGCCTGGATATTTATCAGGTGGCCTATAGCAACCAATCACAGCTCTGCTTCTATTTTGCTACATGTTATTAATAGGAGCTCTGATTGGTTGTTATAGGCAACGAAGGACATTCTTAGTGTAAGACAGGTTATGTGTCAGTTAATATGATTTCAGTGGTGGGAGGGTGAGGGAGAGTGGGAGAATGCGAGAGTGGGGGAGAGGCTGAGTGGGAGAGAGGAAGAGAGAGAGGGGGAGTGGGAGAGAGTCAGGACGAAAGATTTAGCTACTATCTCGGGCAATGTCAGGTATTACAGCTAGTTTATATATAATATTGTGCACATTTTTGGCTACAATACAGATTTTTCTTGTTCATCTCGCTTGTACTTAATATCACACAAATTTTGTGCTCAATCCATACTTAATGCTTAAAAATAGAAATGTTTTTTTAAATTAAGGAAAAATATCAGTTATTGGGTTTGAAACTATTTTCATAAACCCAAATTTTGCATAGCTGTGTAATTGCTGCTTCAGTCTCTCTTCTGAAGTAACAGACCAGGTCGGCTTGCCTTCACTCTCAAAGTGCATTCCTGAGCCTTGGACATGTATGACCCTGTCAAGGGTTCAATGATTGTCCTTTCTTGGACTGCTTTTGGTGGGTCCCAAACAATATTTACAAAGAACACGTTTCATTGGTGGGTTTTTCTTTTAGATACTGTTTGTGGAAGAAAAAGTGGTGTTTAGATGTTGTGGGGAAAAAAACCTCTCCTATTCTTGAAAAAGTATCCCTCAGTGTGGATATCGGCAGGGGGTGCTAGAATCCTTTGCTTGAAGAACTATTTAACAGAATTTTCAATTCTCTATGTTTCGTCAATAGTAACTATACCTGGAATTAGCTGACAATGCTGTCCATGCACTCGTGTCTCTTGTAGTACTGTAGCATACAATTATTGATGAGGGCAAAGTTCCAACCATTAGAACAAAATCTGCCAACTTGTAGAAGCGCTGTTGTGTTAATCTAATCTAAATTTAGTGTATACTTAGAACACAGCAGCAATACTACATGAATTGCTAGTTTCTGACCCTAATCTTATCGAGGTTAATTTTCTGTTTATCTTAGCTGATTTAGACTTTCTCATATCATTAATGAGCTATGAGCATTGAATATGTAAAGGTTTCTTGACGCTTCCTTTGTTAAATGTACAGATTTATGATTATATTGGTTTTTATTAAGTTTATATTGCTCTATTGAAGGTCAAACAGCATCTATGGCCCATATGTGTCCATGTATGTCTCCAAACATGTAAGTGCTCTAATTAGATAAGATGAGACACCACATTAGAGTCAGTAGTTGAGCCTCTACACATCAAACATTTAATAGTCATCCCCTTAGATATGGCATAAATGACTGTAGTGGAAACTCGTTTTGAAGGGTTCTCAATCTTAAACAGATCCTACTTGCTAGAAGGGTCCTTTAACAAAAACCTTACCACAAGGTAGCCTTCTGCAAGGAGCCCCAGCAATCAGATGCACTATGTGGGGAAATCTAGCAGTAAACCCTCTTACTCAGATATAAATCAGATGATTACAATCATAATGAACAATTGTCAGCTGCCTTATCAAAACAAATTCTTTGTTTTGACCTATGGATGAATGTCTATGGATGATTGTTCTTTATCATTCAAAAGAACAATCAGGTATGTATCATCACCAGCCAAAAAATTCCAAAAGGCCAAAGTAGTATGAAATAGTATCTTAACCACCAGTGAATCACTCTTCACCAGATTGGCAAGGCTTAAAATTCTCTAAAGCAGCACCACAAGAGAAGTAAAGGATTCTACAGTACCCATTTAATACAATAAATTGTACTGCAGGACAGAACAGGTCATTTTAAACTGGCCATTCGCATTAGATGGCTGTCGGCCGAACAACGCTTCAGCAGATCAGTCGGTTGACAGCCATCTCAGCCGATTCTCCATAAAGCAGGAGAGCCCCCTCAGCCGTTGGCTTATCTTGGTGAGAACAATGCTATGAGGAGCCCAAAATCATGATTGACATCTCCCCCAACAATCACTCAGCCAGCAGGCCCCATGCAAATTTGACTGTTAGGCGAACCTGTCGATATTGGCAACCTCAACCGAAATTAGCCCAATGATTATAGGGGGCCTTACATTGTGAGAGGCTCTTTATAACTACACTCCACTTTGCTCAATATATGAGGATCTTGACTATGGGACTCTCCACTTTTTTAACTCAGAATTAGCTGAAAACTTTTAAAAATTGGTTTTCTTTACCATCAAATCTATTTAAGGGAGAAATGATGATTATTTTGTTTCATTATTATCTTCGTATTTGAATTTGAAAGTGTGAATGAGGCATAAAGCCAAACAGAAAAAAATCCAAAAATAAAGTATTTTTACATTCTGGAAATTTGTCATTTCAACTGTGTAAAACATGGCTCACAATCTAATCTAGATTGTATTAAATACATTTGCAACTGTACAAAAGCTATACTTACAGAAGAGGAAATAATATTCTACCTACAGCTGTTCTGAGTTATGGTTCACCGTTTTAGGAAACCTGTTAGGCTGGAAAACAAAAGTGATTTTAATGATCTATAAAGGAAGATCAGATGTCAGACAAATGTTTATGGGTCATGAAGTATTCTATTAAATCAAAATCTAAGAAAAAAATAACACTGCTACGGATCAAGTAAAAACTAATAAATGACTCTCTCCTAATGTACCGGATATTGTCAGTAGCCTGGTACACACCTGCCTCTTATGAGTTAACTGGTTAGTTGCCATAAATAGTAGCATAATGATGGCTGAATTGTCCAAGTTCATCTTTAAGCTAAGGTACTGTCATTTAATTTAATGCATATATTGTAAATAGAGATGCAGACAGAATGTAATGTGAATATCTCATATCTGATGATCATTCTTAATTTTGATAAACCAGTAAAAAAAATGTGAGTTGATTTTTAATCGTTACATTTCTGTTATGGGTTCACCTGATGAGGTGTGTTCTCCAGGACAATGGTTTAGGTAAGGAGCATGGATCCAAGGTGGACCCTCAACTATGACACTAAAATACGCATGGATTAGGATAGCAGATTGGGATTAGGATGCAGGAGGACAGACAGAAGCAGAGCTGGTACCATCAGATGAAGCTGATCTAGGTGTGCAGATACTGTATATTGGTAGCAGTAACTGTATAGGAGACTGGTATATTCCAGCAAGGGTGCAGTTATTCACAGGAATGACCAAGGATTAAATGAGTCTATTATCTTCCATACAGGGCAATGGTAAATATGAACTATGCATGCAAAAATGGGACTTGTCGCAATTAAATGGTTAACCACAGAGTAGCAGGGAAGTATAGGAAAATTGGAAACTTGCTTGGAGAGATGCATTACCTTTATTACAGAGCCTAAGTCTGAATAGCATCATGAACACTTACGAGAAGTTGGTAACTTGCTTGCTGAGTGATAGATGTGGACAACACCCAGCAAGCTGGACCCAGTTTGTAAATAATGCTGGTTGTAGCCTTTAAATGAGGAGTGGCAGACACCTCGCTAGAGGTGTTGAGGGAAAGATGTATAGCAGAGCATGGGGATGCTGATTTCTGAGGACAAGATGGAGATCAGAACATAGGAAAGATGGGTGCTGATAGGAAGAGGGATTTCAGATCATGGAAAACCTGGGTGCTGAGTGAAAAAGCCAAGTGTCAGAGTCATTATCCCGTACCCTGAGTGTCGACATCATTATCCGTACCCCGAGTGTTGGTGTACATGGAGAGGGGGGGGCCCAGGTCCAAACTTTGCACCAGGGCCCATCAAAAGGGTACTTTACACGCTGCGATATCGGTAGTGATATCGCTAACGAGCGTACCTGCCCCCGTAGGTTGTGCGACACGGGCAAATTGCTGCCCGTGGCGCACAACATCGCTTACACCCGTCACACGGACTTACCTTCCCTGTGACGTTGCTCTGGCCGGTGAACCGCCTCCTTTCTAAGGGGGCAGTTCGTGCGGCATCACAGCGACATCACATGGCAGAGTCCAATAGCAGAGGAGGGGCGGAGATGAGCAGGACATAACATCCCACCCACCTCCTTCCTTCCTCATTGCTGGTGGACAGAGGTAAGGAGATGTTCGTTGCTCCTGCGGTGTCACACATAGCGATGTGTGATGCCGCAAGAACGAGGAACAACCTCGCTACGTACGAGACAACGATTTTTGGTAAATGAACGACCTCTCATATACAATTTTTGTCTCTTTTGCGATCGTTTAAGGTCGCTCCAGCCTGTCACACGCTGTGATATTGATAATGGCGCCGGATGTGCGTCACAAACATCGTGACCCTGACGATATATTGTTAGCGATGTCGCAGCGTGTAAATGGCCCTAAACTCTAGTTACGCCACTGGTGGTCAGCAAAAAAATTACAAAGGCATGTCTGTTTTGATCCAAGTCATGGATCAAAATTACTCTTAAAATTCTATGACAATCATGTACGGCACAGGGATGGCATCTATGTGCTGTTCATGATTAACACTGTAATGTACAGGTCAAGCTTTGTAATTTAGTTATTTAGTTTTTCATCAGTGAAAAAAACTGGAAACACTGATGTAAAGACTAACATGTGGACCAAACACTGATGAAACTTGGTAGATTTTTAGCTTTACTTTCTAAGTCTAATGGACAATATCGAGTTATTATTATTGCTGAGGAATGCTGGGTTATGTCCTTGTGTTGGTTGCATAAACATCAAAACACATTTTTGTGTACTTACCTTTTTTCTTTTATTGCTCTATCAGATGCATACTGCAGCGAGAACTTCCAGAGCCTGACAATCTGTTGCACAGTATATTTTAGCATCACACTACAAGGCCAGTTATTGTTGCACATAAAACCTTTCTCAAGGTTGCAACTAAACTGACAGTAAATCCTAACAGACCTAGACCAGTTCTATGGCACAATTTAATGTTTAACATTCCTTCAAAAACATCCCACACATTTCACATTTGTTGTTCCCAAAGGCTGCATTAAGTAAATATATAGTAACACCAAATAAATCAGTGGCAAGAGCGGCATTGGGGAGGACAAACTGGGCAACTGGGTCATAGGGCCCCTAGGGTCTACAGCAGCAGCTACACTGATAATAGCATTGAAACAATTACAAAAAACAACACATATTTGATATCGCTGCATTCGTAAAAGTCTGATCTATCAAAATATAAAGAAAAAACTAATTAATCGGTAAACCATGTAACAAGAAAAAAGCCAGAATTATGTTTTTTTGGCCATCAAGGTGATGACATCGTATCTACCCGAAAAGTTCCAATGGCTTCCCACCGGTAACCCACTCCCCAGCTTCGATGGATGCTGAGGGAGCCCCTTTTGCCTGCAGGCTCTGGCCCTGGGAACTGTAGCCTTGGCAGTGACTGTGTTTCCCTTTATGGTGTGAGCTGTTGCCTTCAATCGGGTCTTGGCTGCTGGGAAACCCCGGAGGTTCCCTTCGCTAACGGATTTGACTGGTTTTACGGCGACTCCTAGCCTGGTCGGGGTCCATAGGCCCTGCCGGATGGTGCTGGCTTCTCTTCACTCCCCGATCCGGTACCGGCGGGCCACCGCCCATCCCCGGTCTGTACGGTTCACTCCAATCAGCCTCTCCTGCAGACAGTCACCACCGTCTGCCAACCTTGCTGAGTGCCCGGGCCACACACCCGGACACGGTCAGTCTCCTCTGCTACCACTTCCCTCTCCAAAACTGAAACTCATCTGCCCTACTTTTCCCGCCTCCAGGACTGTGAACTCCTCGGTGGGTGGGACCAACCGCCTGGCCCACCCCCTTGTGTGGACATCAGCCCCTGGAGGAAGGCAACAAGGATTTGTGTTTGGCTTAGGTGTGCCTATCCGGGGTGTAGGGTGTGTTGGTGTAGTACCTGTGACGACCTGGCTTGTCCAGGACTCCACATTCCCCCTTAGTAAAATGCAGACCGTCCGCGGGCTGCCCATCCACCGGTTTTATTTTCACAACTGAAAAATAATAAAACGGTAAAACATGTAAAAGCTTCATAGACATTTTACAACGGTACAGCTTCCGCTCTTCTCCCACTCAAACAACCTGGCCCTGATGCTGCCCCTAAGAAGTGGGCAGCACCCCTTGACCCCAGTCCAGCACCAAGTTGCCCGAGCGGGTTCTGTCTTTTTCAGGGGACCCGCGTCCATGGGGACCACTGAACCCCCGGAGGATTGCCACCGGTTACGGTAGTGGCGGGCCTGGGCCATCCCTTTCCTCTAGGCCCATCCTCCCAAATCAGCCTCTCCGGAGGCGGTAACGGTATCAAGCCAACTAACATTTTTATTTACATGCCACTAAGTTTGTGGTTGCCCTGCCAGTTCTCGGGCTTGTCCGTAAGTATTCCCTTACGCAAGGTCTGCAGACAGTCCCTACGGGGACAACAGTTGCCGGCAACGGCCGGTTCAATCACGGTTCAATCAGGTAAACTTCTTCAGTTGATTAATCGTCGCTTATCGGTCAAAAACTTTCAAACTATTACAGGTGGTCCCAACGGGGACAACTTGCAGCGGGGCTCCGCTGACTTTGGGGCGGCTACCACCGCAGGGGGTCGGCCCACTCAGGGACCGGGCGGTACATTGGGTTCTCCTTCCATAGGCAGTTCAGCCCAGAACCACTGACGGCCGTCAGGAACGGTGGCGGGGGCAGCGTGCCCGGGACCCCCTCCTCCATCAGCGGCATCCTCTCTGGACCTCCGGCTGCAGTGCTGGCTCCCGGCTCCCACATAATCAGGGCTGGTTCTGGAGTTTGGGTGGACTGATCGCGACGCGGCAGGACCGCAGCGGCCCCTTGCTCACGGGCCCCCACTACTGCAACCATCCTGCGCATCTCCGCCTTCCAATCCAGCAGCTGCTGCAGGCTCTGTGCCCTCACCTTAAAGCAGAACCGGCCCAGCTCCCGCTCCAGCCACGCAGCGGTCCCGGCGGGGAGCTCACCCGGGCCGCAGTCTTCAAAGGCTACTCCACCTCGGTTTCCCCAGAGCTTGGACGCCCCGGTGGCGGGTACTCCCGTTTTCCAATTCGAGGACGCCGCCATCTCTCCATCCGCGTCCCCGTTAGTCTTTTTCCGGCTCCTCCTCTACAGGGGCGGGGTTTCGGTTTTCACGCCTCCACTACTCGGGAAGACGCTCGAGCGGGGACTTTTTGCGCCCAAAATTGGGGCTTCTCAAATTATTCGGCCGGACACCTCCGGCGGTCACAAGGCGCACTTCTACCAGATGGCAGAGTGGTAAGATCCTGTTCGTGACGCCAAGTTGTCGCGGGCGGAGGAGGGGACGCTGCGCTCACCCACTGCTCGGGTCTGGCTACTGCTGCTGCTGCTCGGTGGTGGCTCGAGCGGTGGGCCGGATCCCGGGGACTCGAGCGGCGTTCCTCGCCCGTGAGTGAAAGGGGGGATTGGTGTGTGGTTTGGGGATATTGTCCGTGACACCACCCACGGTTGTGGTGAAGTTGTGACACCACCGCTGCTCTGGACAGGGATCCTGGGAGCGATGACAGGGAGCAGCTTGGATGTTGGTTCTCCCCTCCATGGGTAGGGGGGTTGGTTGTCCCGGGGCCCGGTGAGGGGTAGGGATGGCAGGCGGGTTACGGGACCTGGTGAGGTGCAGGGTCATGGGGGCAGCGCTGTGCCGCACGGCACGGTGGTACTCACTCAGCCAGTAATTCACACAGAGTCTCTGGTCAAACACACGGCTGGATGGACGGGTCCCACAGGCGGCTGCGGTTGTTCTCCTCCCGGTAGGTTGATGGTGACTGCCTTTCCCTGCACCTGTGTTGTGTTTACAGTTCCAATGGCTTCCCACCGGTAACCCGCTCCCCAGCTTGGATGGATGCTGAGGGAGCCGCTTTTGCCCGCAGGCTCTGGCCCTGGGAACTGTAGCCTTGGCGGTGACTGGGTTTCCCTCTATGGTGTGAGCTGTTGCCTTCAATCGGGTCTTGGCTGCTGGGAAACCCCGGAGGTTCCCTTCGCTAACGGATTTGACCGGTTTTATGGCGACTCCTTGCCTGGTCGGGGTCCGTAGGCCCTGCCGGATGGTGCTGGCTTCTCTTCACTCCCCGATCCGGTACCGGCGGGCCACCGCCCATCCCCGGTCCGTACGGTTCACTCCAATCAGCCTCTCCTGCAGACGGTCACCACCGTCTGCCAACCTTGCTGAGTGCCCGGGCCACACACCCGGACACGGTCAGTCTCCTCTGCTACCACTTCCCTCTCTAAAACTGAAACTCATCTGCCCTACTTTTCCCGCCTCCAGGACTGTGAACTCCTCGGTGGGCGGGACCAACTGCCTGGCCCACCCCCTGGTGTGGACATCAGCCCCTGGAGGAAGGCAACAAGGATTTGTGTTTGGCTTAGGTGTGCCTATCCGGGGTGTAGGGTGTGTTGGTGTAGTACCTGTGACGACCTGGCTTGTCCAGGGCGCCACACATCCTGTATGGCAGAGAGAGCCCAATGATGTGAATAGGTGTGTGTGTATGTGTGTGTAGACATACAGTCATGGTCGAAAGTATTGGCAGTTTGGCACCCTTGAATTTGTTCCATAAAACAAAGTATTTCTTCCAGAACATTATTGCAATTACTCATGTTTTGTCATACACATGTTTACACTATGTGTAGAATTATTAGGCAAGTTGTATTTTAGAGGATTTTTTTTATTATTGATCAACAACTATGTTCTCAATCAAACCAAAAGACTCATAAATATCAAAGCTTAATATTTTTGGAAGTTGGAGTGTTTTTTTTTTTTAGATTTGGCTAACTTACGAGGATATTTGTTTGTGCGGGCAACTTACTGTGCAGAATTATTAGGCAACTTAATAAAATAAATATATTCTCATCTCACTTGTTTATTTTCACCAGGTAAACCAATATATCTGCACACAATTTAGAAATAAACATTTCTGACATGCAAAAACAAAACCCCCAAAAATTAGTGAGCAATATAGCCACCAATCTTTATGATGACACTCAACAGCCTACCATCCATAGATTCTGTCAGTTCCTTGATCTGTTTACGATCAACATTGCATGCAGCAGCCACCACAGCCTCCCAGACACTGTTCCGAGAGGTGTACTGTTTTCCCTCCCTGTAAATCTCACATTTTATGAGGGACCACAGGTTTTTTATGGGGTTCAGATCAGGTGAACAAGGGGGCCATGTCATTATTTTTTCATCTTTTAGACCTTTACTGGCCACGCTGTGGAGTAGTTGGATGCATGTGATGGAGCATTGTCCTGCAGGAAAATCATGTTTTTCTTGAACGATACAAACTTCTTCCTGTACCACTACTTGAAGAAGTTGTCCTCCAGAAACTGGCAGTAGGTCTGGGAGTTGAGCTTCACTCCATCCTCAACCCTAAAAGCTCCCACAAGTTCATCTTTCATGATACCAGCCCATACCAGTACCCCACCTCCACCTTGCTGGCGTCTGAGTCGGAGTGGAGTTATCTGCTCTTTACTGATCCAGCCTCTGGCCCATCCATCTGGCCCATCAAGAGTCACTCTCATTTCATCAGTCCATAAAACCTTTGAAAAATCAGTCTTAAGATATTTCTTGGCCCAGTCTTGACGTTTTATTTTATATTTCTTGTTCAAAGGTGGTGGTTTTTCAGCCTTCCTTACCTTGGCCATGTCCCTGAGTATGAAGTGAGAAGTATACAAGGCACTCCCAAGATGATGAAATGATGAAGAAATATTTATTCATGGGCGTAACAAAACGTTTTCGGTCCTATGTGGACCTTCCTCAGTAGCACATATGTGAGGGAAAACGCTGTGGGGGCTGTCAGACGCGGAATCCACCACTGTATGGGGGCTGCCATGATCTCACTGTTTGGCTTTGGAACCTGAAGTGCACCCCAATATCTCCTAGACGCATATATAGGAAGTGCCATTCTCTTCTTGCTATGTCCCTGAGTATGGAACACCTTGTGCTTTTTGATACTCCAGTAACGTTGCAGCTCTGAAATATGGCCAAACTGGTGGCAAATGGCATCTTGGCAGCTTCACGCTTGATTTTCCTCAATTCATGGGCAGTTATTTTGCGCCTTTTTGGCCCAACACGCTTCTTGCGACCCTGTTGGCTATTTGCCATGAAACGCTTGATTGTTCGGTGATCACGCTTCAAAAGTTTGGCAATTTTAATCCCTCTGCAAGACATCTCACAATTTTGGACTTTTCAGAGCCCATCAAATCTCTCTTCTGACCCATTTTGCCAAAGGAAAGGAAGTTGTCTAATAATTAGGCACACCTTATATAGGGTGTTGATGTCATTACACCACACCCCTCCTCATTACAGAGATGCACTTCACCTGACTTAATTGGTAGTTGGCTCTCAAGCCTATACAGCTTGGAGTAGGACATGTATAAAAATTATCATGTGAACAAAATACTCATTTGCATAATAATTCTGCACACAGTGTATTTCCTTTGTGTGTATTGGAACAACACAAAAAATATAGAAAAATAAGCAAATTGAACATAATATCACAAAAAAGGCAGGACAAAATTGTTGGCACTCTCAACCTAATATTTGGTTGCACACCCCTTGGAATAAATAACTGAAATCCATCACTTCCTATAACCATCAACAAGCTGCTTACACCTCTCAATTGGAATTTTGGACGCCTTCTCCCAACAACAATGTTAGGATTTCTCCATAGATTTAGATCTGGACTCATTGCTGCACTTCACAACTATCCAGCACTTTGTTTACATCAATTTTTGGGTGTTTCTTGATGTATGTTTGGGGTCATTGTCCGGCTGGAAGACCCATGACCTAGGATGCAAACTCTGCTTTTCTGGGCACTACATTGCGACAAAAAATCCTTTGGTAATCTTCAGATTTCATGATGCTTTGCACTCAGTCAAGGTACTCAGTGCCAAAGGCAGCAAAACAACCACAAAATATCTTTACACCTCCACCATATTTGACTGTAGGCACTGTGTTCTTTTCTTTGTAGGCCACATTCCATTTTTAGTTATCAGTAGAATGATGGGATTTACAATAAAAGCTCTATCTAGGTCTCCTCTATCCACAAAACACTTTCACAGAAGGATTTTGGCTTACTGACGTACATTTTTGCAAACTGCAGTCTAGCTTTAGGTCTCTGTGTGAATATTGGGGTCCTCTTGGGTCTCCTACCATGGTGTTTAATTTCATTCAAATGTCAGCAGATAGTTTGTGCTGACACTGATGCATCCTGAGGGGTGCTTCACACACAGCGAGATCGCTGCTGAGTCACGGTTTTTGTGACGCAGCAGTGACCTCATTAGCGATCTCGCTGTGTGTGACACTGAGCAGCGATCTGGCCCCTGCTGTGAGATCGCTGCTCGTTACACACAGCCCTGGTTCGTTTTTTTATTGTTGCTCTCCCGCTGTGACGTACAGATCGCTGTGTGTGACAGCGAGAGAGCGATGAAATGAAGCTAGCAGGGAGCAGGAGCCGGCATCTGGCAGCTGCGGTAAGCTGTAACCAGGGTAAACATCGGGTAACCAAGGCGGTTACCCGATATTTACCTTCGTTACCAGCCACCACAGCTCTCACGCTGCCTGTGCTGCAGGCTCCTGCTGTCTGCACATGTAGCTGCAGTACACATTGGGTTAATTAACCCGATGTGTACTGTAGCTAGGAGAGCAGGGAGCCAGCGCTAAGCAGTGTGCATGGCTCCCTGCTCTCTGCACATGTAGCTGCAGTACACATCGGGTAATTAACCCGATGTGTACTGTAGCTAGGAGAGCAAGGAGCCAGCGCTAAGCAGTGTGCGCGGCTCCCTGCTCTCTGCACATGTAGCTGCAGTACACATCGGGTTAATTAACCCGATGTGTACTGTAGCTAGGAGAGCAGGGAGCCAGCGCTAAGCAGTGTGCGCGGCTCCCTGCTCTCTGCACATGTAGCGACATTATGATCGCTGCTGCGTCGCTGTGTTTGACAGCTAAGCAGCGATCATAACAGTGACATACAAGGTTGCTGTTGCGTCACAGAAAATGGTGACGTAACAGCGACGTCGTTGTCGCTGTCGCTATGTGTGAACCCAACCTAAGCTTGAATTTCTTTGGAACTTGATTACGGTTGCTTATCCATCATCTGGACTATTCACTGTTGCAACTTTTAATCAATTTTTATCTGCCATCCACCTCCAGGGAGATTAGCTACAGTGCCATGGGTTGTATATTTCTTGATTATCTTCTGCACCATGGACAAAGGAACATCAAGATCTCTGAAGATGGACTTTTAACCTAGATATTGTTGATATTTCTCAACTATTTTGGTCCTCAAGTCTTCAGACAGTTCTTTTCTCTTCTTTCTGTTATTCATGTTTAGTGTGGGACACAAAGACATACAATGCAAAGATTGAGTCAACTTCTACCCTTTTTACATGGTTTCAGGTGTGATTTTCATATTGCCCACACCTGTTTCTTGCCAAAGGTGAATTTGAACAAGCATCAAATGCTTGAAACAAAATTATTTACCCACAATTTTGGAAAGGTAACCTACAATTTTGTCCTGCCCATTTTTGAGGTTTTATCTGCAACTATTTCCAATTTGCCTTTTGTGCTCTCTTTTTTGTGTTGTTCCAATATACACAACGGAATTAAACATGTGTATGAGAAAATATGTGTAATTACAATAATTTGAAGTAAGAATTATTTCATTTTCTGGAACAATGTCAAAAGTGCTAACACTTTCGGCCATGACTCAATATGTGTATGTATGTGCTCTGTATACATGTGTGTGCTATGTGTCTGTATATATATGTGTTAGTGTATGTACTATGTGTGAATGTGCTATGTGTGTATGTGCTCCGTGTACACACACGATGTATGTGTATGTGCTTGGTGTATACATGCGTGTGTATTTGGGTGTGTGTATCTCTGTGTTCAGTGTATGTATACATATGTGTGTGTAACATACACACAGTATGTGAAACAAGCACTGTATGTACCATACATATTTACAAATTCTGGCAGTGTAGAGAGTTCATAGGTGTAAACATGTCAGTAATCGCCCAATGAATGAGCAAACTGCTGCTCACTTATTGGGTGATTGGATTGTTTATGGTGGAAGAAAAATCATTATTTGCAGCCGAACATCGCCCGGTGCAAACTGGAGAAGTGCTGCTGATAACATGATACTGAAGGCAACAGATTAATCTATTAGTGATCATTCTGTCTCTCTCATTCTTCCTCATCCTGTGTAAAGAGACTGGGAAACAAGAACGGAAGGAGTTGAATATCGTCGTCTGCACTCATTTACCATTCTGAACTCAGCGCATGTAAATAATAATAATAATAATAATAATAATTTAATTTACAGTCAGGGCCAGAAATATTTGGACAGTGACACAAGTTTTGTTATTTTAGCTGTTTACAAAAACATTTTCAGAAATACAATAATATATATAATATGGGCTGAAAGTGCACACTCCCAGCTGCAATATGAGAGTTTTCACATCCAAATCGGAGAAAGGGTTTAGGAATCATAGCTCTGTAATGCATAGCCTCCTCTTTTTCAAGGGACCAAAAGTAATTGGACAAGGGACTCTAAGGGCTGCAATTAACTCTGAAGGCGTCTCCCTCGTTAACCTGTAATCAATGAAGTAGTTAAAAGGTCTGGGGTTGATTACAGGTGTGTGGTTTTGCATTTGGAAGCTGTTGCTGTGACCAGACAACATGCGGTCTAAGGAACTCTCAATTGAGGTGAAGCAGAACATCCTGAGGCTGAAAAAAAAGAAAAAATCCATCAGAGAGATAGCAGACATGCTTGGAGTAGCAAAATCAACAGTCGGGTACATTCTGAGAAAAAAGGAATTGACTGGTGAGCTTGGGAACTCAAAAAGGCCTAGGCGTACACGGATGACAACAGTGATGGATGATCGCCGCATACTTTCTTTGGTGAAGAAGAACCCGTTCACAACATCAACTGAAGTCCAGAACACTCTCAGTGAAGTAGGTGTATCTGTCTCTAAGTCAACAGTAAAGAGAAGACTCCATGAAAGTAAATACAAAGGGTTCACATCTAGATGCAAACCATTCATCAATTCCAAAAATAGACAGGCCAGAGTTAAATTTGCTGAAAAACACCTCATGAAGCCAGCTCAGTTCTGGAAAAGTATTCTATGGACAGATGAGACAAAGATCAACCTGTACCAGAATGATGGGAAGAAAAAAGTTTGGAGAAGAAAGGGAACGGCACATGATCCAAGGCACACCACATCCTCTGTAAAACATGGTGGAGGCAACGTGATGGCATGGGCATGCATGGCTTTCAATGGCACTGGGTCACTTGTGTTTATTGATGACATAACAGCAGACAAGAGTAGCCGGATGAATTCTGAAGTGTACCGGGATATACTTTCAGCCCAGATTCAGCCAAATGCCGCAAAGTTGATCGGACGGCGCTTCATAGTACAGATGGACAATGACCCCAAGCATACAGCCAAAGCTACCCAGGAGTTCATGAGTGCAAAAAAGTGGAACATTCTGCAATGGCCAAGTCAATCACCAGATCTTAACCCAATTGAGCATGCATTTCACTTGCTCAAATCCAGACTTAAGACGGAAAGACCCACAAACAAGCAAGACCTGAAGGCTGCGGCTGTAAAGGCCTGGCAAAGCATTAAGAAGGAGGAAACCCAGCGTTTGGTGATGTCCATGGGTTCCAGACTTAAGGCAGTGATTGCCTCCAAAGGATTCGCAACAAAATATTGAAAATAAAAATATTTTGTTTGGGTTTGGTTTATTTGTCCAATTACTTTTGACCTCCTAAAATGTGGAGTGTTTGTAAAGAAATGTGTACAATTCCTACAATTTCTATCAGATATTTTTGTTCAAACCTTCAAATTAAACGTTACAATCTGCACTTGAATTCTGTTGTAGAGGTTTCATTTCAAATCCAATGTGGTGGCATGCAGAGCCCAACTCGCGAAAATTGTGTCACTGTCCAAATATTTCTGGACCTAACTGTATATAGCGCTATTATTTCCACAGCACTTTACATACATTGGCAACACTGTCCCCATTGGGGCTCACAATCTAGAGTCTCTATCTGTATGTCTTTAGAGTGTGGGAGGAAACCCACGCAAACACGGGGAGAACATACAAACTCCTTGCAGATGGTGTCCTTGGTGGGATTTGAACCCAGGACCCCAGCGCTGCAAGACTACAGTGCTAACCACTGAGCCATCATGCCGCGTAAATGCATCCTAAATGGTTGAGTATGATAGTGAAATATGTGACCATTTTGGACCTTACTTTAAATTTTTGCCCAGGACCCCACTTTGTCTAAAACCGGTCCTAAATAAGGGCGTAGAACTCAATTAAAACTTGGACTAGGAGCCACTCGGCACTTCATTAACAAGCAACGTAAAATAATGAAGGTGTTATTAAATTGTATTAATTATTATAATATTCCCTCTTTTATGTGTCTTTGTTTTACCTTCCTTGCCTGGTTGGCCCATTATTTAGTACTTACAGTGGGTACGGAAAGTATTCAGATCCTTTTAAATTTTTTACTCTTTGTTTCATTGCAGCCATTTGGTAAATTCAAAAAAGTTCATTTTTTTCTCATTAATATACACTCTGCACCCCATCTTGACAGAAAACCCCCCAGAAATGTAGAATTTTTGGCAAATGTATTAAAGAAGAAAAACTGAAATATCACAAGGTCATAAGTATTCAGACCCTTTGCTCAGACACTCATATTTAAGTCACATGCTGTCTATTTCCTTGTGATCCTCCTTGAGATGGTTCTACTCCTTCATTCGAGTCCAGTTGTGTTTAATTAAACTTATAGGACTTGATTTGGAAAGACACACACCTGTCTATATAAGACCTCACAGCTCACAGTGCATGTCAGACCAAATGAGAATCATGAGTTTAAAGGAACTACCCAAAGAGCTCAGGGACAGAATTGTGGCAAGGCACAGATCTGGCCAAGGTTACAAAAGAAATTCTGCAGTACTGAAGGTTCCTAAGGGCACAGTGGTCTCCATAATCCTTAAATGGAAGAAGTTTGGGACCACCACTGCAACCCTCCACCAGTCAGGCCTTTATGGCAGAGTAGCTCGACGGAAACCTCTCCTCAGTGCAAGACATATGAAAGCCCGCATAGAGTTTGCAAGAGTTCAGTACTTGGTACATATAGGAGGCAATTCGGTACATGAAAGCCTTATATAAACCCTATGGACACTCATTTTTTGCCCTGTGACACTTCAATTGCTCTTGCCCTTACAAGATTAGTCCACAGTTGGCCCTAATAATAGCTGACCCTCTGCATAGTCTCAGGTATCCTGACGCGTTTCCTCCAAACTGGATTAATCAGGAGAGAATTGCCCTAGCAGTCATTTGTCACCAACTACCGCTACTTTAAGGTATGCCAAAATAGGCCACTGTCCAAGTCCAACAGACAAAGGCCAAAGTACTTATACTGCACAACTGTTTTTATTAGATCAATCTCTTCTATAAAGAAGAAAGTAGCATAGCCATACATTCCATAGAGGTAGACCATGCAACTGTAATAGTTCCTTTAAAGAAAGGGATAGTTGCTCGGATCTTCTGTGTTGCAGGAACTTGTGCAAAAGCCCAAACATCTGCACTGTTAGCAAGCAGAAGACTGGGGGACCTCATCTCATATACTGTATATGACAAGATCAGAAGAAAGTGGAAAGTGTGTTCCTATCTTGAATGAATTCACTGTATTTTCAATAATGGCTATTAATTCTCTTTTACATGGGCCTAATGAGCATCTGATCATTGTCTTGTGTAAACAAGTTAGCAATCAGACACCTATTCACCTGCATGTTTTAAATAACCTAATGTGGACCTGTTAATTGCACAAAAAATTTTGTCAAATATTTTTCTAAAAATTTGAGAATAAGTGATTCTGCTGCTCTTTTTTTATTTTGTGCTGCTTCACTCCATTGCAGAGATATACATGTCGCGGGCGGGGAGGACGCCGCCGCCGCTGCACGCTCGCTAACGCTCGGGTCCAGCGCTGCTGCTGCTGCTCAGTGGCTCGAGCGGTGGGCTGGATCCGGGGACTCGAGTGGCGCTCCTCACCCGTGAGTGAAAGGGGTGGTTGGTTTGGGGGATTTAGTCTGTGACGCCACCCACGGAGGATGGCCACCGGTCCTGGTGGTGGCCGGGCCCCAGCCTGCTCTGCTGCGGGCCCATCCTCCAATCTGCCTCTCCGGAGGCGGCAATGGTTTCCATCTCATAAAACTATTTACATGCCCACCAGTTTGTGGGTGGCCTGCCAGTTCTCGGCCATGTCCATGAGTAGTCTCTCATGCAGGTGGTAAAACTCAGAAAGTCCCTCCGGGGACAACTTGCCAGCAACGGCCGGAATAATCACGTAGACAATCAGGTGAAGATCACGGTTGATTAATGTCATTCATTTAAACTGCTGAGGGTCCCAACGCGGGACAACTTGCTTGCAACGGAGGACCGCTGCCATTATTGCTCACCTCCATACTCCTCACCCGGTTCCAGGTGAAGAAGCATGGGTTCCAGCCCCTCCAGCGCACGGCAGGCGCGACGAGGAAGAGCTGCTCGGTATCCATTATTTCCGCTCCCAGGGATGTAAGTGGCCTCCATGTCATACAAGCCAAAGACTCCCTCCTCCTCCGAGACAGGCTCCGTGTCAGCCCCCGAGCCGCTGTCATCTGACTCCAGGGGGTTAATGGTGGGACCTGGCAGGTCGGTAACGGTTTCCAGCTGAGCCCAGACTCGTGGCTCCTCAGTGGCAAGTGACCCGTCATTGGCCGGTGTATAGAGGTCTGCCATCGGTTCTTCTAAGTCACCCGCTCCAGCTGTTGATTGGCTGGCTTCCTCTCGGGCCTCCGGGCCCTGGCCGGGCAACACGGACTCTGCCACCTCTATCGGGGACGGCGGTCTGAGCGGGGTTGTACGGGCGGTCAGCACAGGCGATGGCTCGGGCCCTACTGGGGCCAGGGGTAGACCGGACCCTTCAGCCGCAGAGGCCTGTCCTTCAGGGACACAAGAGCGTGGGTCACTCACCAGCTCCTCTAGCATGGCCTCTATTTCATGCGCCCGCACGACCGCAGCCAGCTCCTCCATCTCAGCGGTCCAGCGATCTAGCAGGTCCCGTACTTTGGCCCAGTTACGGCAGCACAGCAGCATCACTTGGGTATTCAGCCAAGCTGCCGTCCCTGGGGCAGGCTCCGGAGACTCAGGCCTCTCAGGTGGTGCGAATATGTTGCAATCCGCTTCCAGGAACCGGGTATATTTGCAGAGTCCTGGCGTCCCCGCTTTTATAGCCTCGGCTACATTAGGCAGACACACACCCGCCCCCCCATGGTTTTCTTCAGCACTTCCGTTTGTTGAGGGCAGGGCTTCGCTTTCGCACCTTCCCTGCTCGGAGAAGACGCTTGAGCGGCAGATTTTCGCGCCAAGATGGCGGCGCTTCAAAATTTTCGGCCAGACACCGCCAGCGGAGATCACAAGGTGCACTTCTACTGGTAAGTAGAGGGGTTCAATCCCCAGGTGAAGAAGCATGGGTTCCAGCCCCTCCAGCGCACGGCAGGCGCGACGAGGAAGAGCTGCTCGGTATCCATTATTTCCGCTCCCAGGGATGTAAGTGGCCTCCATGTCATACAAGCCAAAGACTCCCTCCTCCTCCGAGACAGGCTCCGTGTCAGCCCCCGAGCCGCTGTCATCTGACTCCAGGGGGTTAATGGTGGGACCTGGCAGGTCGGTAACGGTTTCCAGCTGAGCCCAGACTCGTGGCTCCTCAGTGGCAAGTGACCCGTCATTGGCCGGTGTATAGAGGTCTGCCATCGGTTCTTCTAAGTCACCCGCTCCAGCTGTTGATTGGCTGGCTTCCTCTCGGGCCTCCGGGCCCTGGCCGGGCAACACGGACTCTGCCACCTCCATCGGGGACGGCGGTCTGAGCGGGGTTGTACGGGCGGTCAGCACAGGCGATGGCTCGGGCCCTACTGGGGCCAGGGGTAGACCGGACCCTTCAGCCGCAGAGGCCTGTCCTTCAGGGACACAAGAGCGTGGGTCACTCACCAGCTCCTCTAGCATGGCCTCTATTTCATGCGCCCGCACGACCGCAGCCAGCTCCTCCATCTCAGCGGTCCAGCGATCTAGCAGGTCCCGTACTTGGGCCCAGTTACGGCAGCACAGCAGCATCACTTGGGTATTCAGCCAAGCTGCCGTCCCTGGGGCAGGCTCCGGAGACTCAGGCCTCTCAGGTGGTGCGAATATGTTGCAATCCGCTTCCAGGAACCGGGTATATTTGCAGAGTCCTAGCGTCCCCGCTTTTATAGCCTCGGCTACATTAGGCAGACACACACCCGCCCCCCCTTGGTTTTCTTCAGCACTTCCGTTTGTTGAGGGCAGGGCTTCGCTTTCGCACCTTCCCTGCTCGGAGAAGACGCTTGAGCGGCAGATTTTCGCGCCAAGATGGCGGCGCTTCAAAATTTTCGGCCAGACACCGCCGGCGGAGATCACAAGGTGCACTTCTACTGGTAAGTAGAGGGGGTTCAATCCTGTTCGTGATGCCAAGTTGTCGCGGGCACGGAGGATGCCGCCGCCGCTGCGCGCTCGCAAACGCTCGGGTCCGGCGCTGCTGCGGCTGCTGCTGCTCGGTGGCTCGAGCGGTGGGCCGGATCCGGGGACTCAAGCGGCGCTCCTCGCCCGTGAGTGAAAGGGGTGGTTGGTTTGGGGGATTTAGTCCGTGACACCACCCACGGGTTGTGGTGAAGGTGGGCACCACCGCTGCTGGTGACGGGGATCCCGGGAGCGATGGTAGGGAGCAGCTAGGATGTTGTTTTCCCCCTCCGTGGGTAGGGGTCGGTGGTCCCGGGGCCTGGTGGTGTGACGGGGAGGCAGGGTTGGTGAGGTGCAGGGTTGCAGGGACAGCGCGGCGCGGTGCCGAATGGCACGGGTGTACTCAATCAGTAAGAGATGCACAAAGTCCTCGGTAAACCAAACGGCTGGATGGACGGGTCCCGCAGCCGGCTGCAGTGTCTCTCCCCGGATAGGTGATGGCGGCTGACTTTCCCTGCACCTTGATGTACTTAGTTGACTACTATGGATCCCCAACGGTAGTCCGCTCCCCGGTGGATGGATGCCGGAGGAGCCCGTTTGCCCGCAGGCGCTGGCCCTTGGGTCTCTAGCCTTAGGCGGTAGCTGTATACCCTCACGGTGTGGGCGGTTGCCTTCTATCGGGTCTTTGGTTGTTAGGAAACCCCTGGGGTTCCGGTCACACTCGAATTTGACTATTGTTGGCGGCTCCAAGCCTGGTCGGGGTCCGATGGCCCTGCCTGTGTGTGCTGGCTTCACTTCGCTCCCCGGTCGGTACCGGCGGGCCAACGCCCGACCCCGGTCCTACGGTTCCGCGTTGCTTCACCACTCCTGCAGATGGCCACCACCGTCTGCCAACCTTGCTGTCAGTGCCTGGGCCACAAACCCAGACACTCAAGTGTTTTCTCCTCTCACTTCAAACTCCTAAACTGTTCTGACACTTTTTCCCGCCTCCAGGCCTGTGAACTCCTCGGTGGGTGGGGCGAACCGCTTGGCTCCGCCCCACCTGGTGTGGACATCAGACACTGGAGGGAGGCAACAAGGGTTTTTTTGTTTGGCTAATGTTACTGTCTGATGGGGGTGGGGGGGTGTTTGTGTTATCTGTGACGACCTGGCTAGTCCAGGGCGCCACATACACATTTGGTTTTCTGGGGGGAACACACTACTAGGTTGGTAAATCAGCTGCTAAGCAGTAATTGGCAGCATTTTGGATGGAGGTGTGAAAAAGCACACCCCAGAGAAGACTACACAGAAACCCCCAGTTGGACTGCAAGCAGAGATTTCACATACTGCACTTCGGAAGACACAAATGTCTGGTCAAAATTACTGTTATTGTGAACAGTTAAGCAACTTGAAGATGAAATGATTTCTAAATACATAAAGTTAAAGATGACACATTTCCTTTGTATTTTGGGCAAGATAAAAAAAATATTTTCTTCTTTTACTTTTTTAAATTAACAAAATAGGAAAATGGGCTGATGCAAATGTTTGGGCACCCTGTATGGTCAGTACCTAGTAGCACCCCATTTGGCAAGTTTCACAGCTTGTAAATGCTTTTTGTAGCCAGCCAAGGATCTTTCAATTCTAGTTTCAGGTATTTTCATCCTTTCTTCCTTGGAAAAGTCTTCCTGTTCTGTGAGATTTCTGGCTCGTCTTGCATGAACTGCTCTTTTGTGGTCTAGCCACAGATTTTCAATGATGTTCAGATCAGGGGAGACTGAGGGCCATTGGAAAATCTTCAGCTTGTGCCTTTTGAAGTCATCTACAACCACAATAGACTACTTTAAAAGTTATCCTCAACCATGCAGGATGTCCACTTTCCTTTTTTGTTAATTTAAAATATAAAAGTTATATTTTTTTCCTAAAATACAAAGGAATTGTGTAATCTTCAACTTTACAACTTTTAGAGCTCATTTCATCTTCAATAGTGATGAGCGAGTACTAAAAAGCTCGGGTGCTCGAAGCTCGGGCCGAGCCTCCCAAGATACTCGTGTACTCGGCCCGAGCAACGAGCCCAATGTTATCCTATGGGAGACCCGAGTATTTTTGTGAAATGACCCCCCGGCAGCATGGAGAAACCCTAAAAATGTCACAAAAGTCTCAGAAGAGTGCTCAAATGACATGGCAACAGCATGGGGAAGACCCCTTGAAGCATTTATCACTGAAAAGTCACAGCTGTGAACAATTTTGTCCGCGTTTTACGCCATTTTTACGGACTCACCAGAAAACCTTCCAATATGACCCCAAAATGATTTTTCATGGCGGAAATGTTAAGGGCACATACCCAATAGTGAGATAGAGCTGGTGTATGTTACTTTTTGAGATTAATACATGAAAGATTTTACGTGAAAACATTGTGTGGCACTCCGATGTCCCTGAGAAGAGACGTACATGAAGGCCTCTTGAGTCTAATGTGCCCATTTTGAGGAAGTGAGTCTTTGTAGTATTTTCCTTTGCCAGGGCAGTCCAAAATTGTGAGGTTCACCAATGCCCCTGCATACAGACGTGCATGAGGGCCTGTAAACCTGAAGTGCCCATTGGAAGGAAGTGGGTCTATTGTAGTATAGCCCTTTGGCAGGGCAGCCAAAAATTGGGAGGCTCCACGTTGTCCCTGGATAGAGACGTGCATGAGGGCCTGTAAACCTGAATTGCCCATTGTCAGGAAGTGGGTGTATTATAGTATAGCCCTTAGGCAGGGCAGCCAAAAATTGGGAGGCTCCACGTTGTCCCTGGGTACAGACGTGCATGAGGGCCTCAAAACATTAAGTGTCCATTGTCAGGAAGTGGGTGTATTATAGTATAGCCCTTAGGCAGGGCAGCCAAAAATTGGGAGGCTCCACGTTGTCCCTGGGTAGAGACGTGCATGAGGGCCTCAAAACATTAAGTGTCCATTGTCAGGAAGTGGGTGTATTATAGTATAGCCCTTAGGCAGGGCAGCCAAAAATTGGGAGGCTCCACGTTGTCCCTGGGTAGAGACGTGCATGAGGGCCTCAAAACATTAAGTGTCCATTGTCAGGAAGTGGGTGTATTATAGTATAGCCCTTAGGCAGGGCAGCCAAAAATTGGGAGGCTCCACGTTGTCCCTGGGTAGAGACGTGCATGAGGGCCTCAAAACATTAAGTGTCCATTGTCAGGAAGTGGGTGTATTATAGTATAGCCCTTAGGCAGGGCAGCCAAAAATTGGGAGGCTCCACGTTGTCCCTGGGTAGAGACGTGCATGAGGGCCTCAAAACATTAAGTGTCCATTGTCAGGAAGTGGGTGTATTATAGTATAGCCCTTAGGCAGGGCAGCCAAAAATTGGGAGGCTCCACGTTGTCCCTGGGTAGAGACGTGCATGAGGGCCTCAAAACATTAAGTGTCCATTGTCAGGAAGTGGGTGTATTATAGTATAGCCCTTAGGCAGGGCAGCCAAAAATTGGGAGGCTCCACGTTGTCCCTGGGTAGAGACGTGCATGAGGGCCTCAAAACATTAAGTGTCCATTGTCAGGAAGTGGGTGTATTATAGTATAGCCCTTAGGCAGGGCAGCCAAAAATTGGGAGGCTCCACGTTGTCCCTGGGTAGAGACGTGCATGAGGGCCTCAAAACATTAAGTGTCCATTGTCAGGAAGTGGGTGTATTATAGTATAGCCCTTAGGCAGGGCAGCCAAAAATTGGGAGGCTCCACGTTGTCCCTGGGTACAGACGTGCATGAGGGCCTCAAAACATTAAGTGTCCATTGTCAGGAAGTGGGTGTATTATAGTATAGCCCTTAGGCAGGGCAGCCAAAAATTGGGAGGCTCCACGTTGTCCCTGGGTAGAGACGTGCATGAGGGCCTCAAAACATTAAGTGTCCATTGTCAGGAAGTGGGTGTATTATAGTATAGCCCGTAGGCAGGGCAGCCAAAAATTGGGAGGCTCCACGTTGTCCCTGGGTAGAGACGTGCATGAGGGCCTCAAAACATTAAGTGTCCATTGTCAGGAAGTGGGTGTATTATAGTATAGCCCTTAGGCAGGGCAGCCAAAAATTGGGAGGCTCCACGTTGTCCCTGGGTAGAGACGTGCATGAGGGCCTCAAAACATTAAGTGTCCATTGTCAGGAAGTGGGTGTATTATAGTATAGCCCTTAGGCAGGGCAGCCAAAAATTGGGAGGCTCCACGTTGTCCCTGGGTAGAGACGTGCATGAGGGCCTCAAAACATTAAGTGTCCATTGTCAGGAAGTGGGTGTATTATAGTATAGCCCTTAGGCAGGGCAGCCAAAAATTGGGAGGCTCCACGTTGTCCCTGGGTAGAGACGTGCATGAGGGCCTCAAAACATTAAGTGTCCATTGTCAGGAAGTGGGTGTATTATAGTATAGCCCTTAGGCAGGGCAGCCAAAAATTGGGAGGCTCCACGTTGTCCCTGGGTAGAGACGTGCATGAGGGCCTCAAAACATTAAGTGTCCATTGTCAGGAAGTGGGTGTATTATAGTATAGCCCTTAGGCAGGGCAGCCAAAAATTGGGAGGCTCCATGTTGTCCCTGGGTAGAGACGTGCATGAGGGCCTCAAAACATTGTTCCCATTGCAAAGGAGCGGGTCTCCTGTCGTTGTAATGTCCATTCTGCAAAGAATGGGCGAAAAAATTTACCACTGGGGGTATACCTGAAACAAAGGCCTAAGTATTGCAATTTGTAACAGTCATCATGGTGGCGCATGAGGAGAAGGAGGAGCAGTCCAGTGATTATCCAAAGTCCAGAAGTGTGTACCCATGGGTGAGTGGAGGTACATGGCAAACTTTAAATTCCGCTCTCATTTGCTGGTGGTGTGGTGAAGTCTGGCCCAATCCAACCCTTGTTCATCTTGATCAGAGTCAGCCTGTCAGCATTTTCAGTTGACAGGCGGGTGCGTTTATCTGTAATGATTCCACCTGCGGCACTAAAAACACGCTCTGACAAAACGCTAGCGGCAGGGCAGGCCAGGACTTCCAAGGCGTAGAGAGCCAATTCATGCCACGTGTCCAGCTTGGATACCCAATAATTGTAAGGCACAGAGGAATGTCGGAGTACAGTTTTTCGATCTGCAAGGTACTCCTTCAGCATCTGGGCAAACTTAGGATTTCTTGTGGCACTACCCCGCACCTCAGGGGCTGTGGTACGTGAGGGGCTGAGAAAACTGTCCCACATCTTAAAGACTGTTCCCCTACCTCTGGCGGATTGGACTTGTGCCTCTCTCGGCTGTACGCCTCGGTTGTCCACTGATTCCTGACCTATGCCGCTAGCGTTTTGTGAGGGGAATGCTTTGCCTACTTCCGTGACTATGGCCTTCCGGAACTGCTGCATTTTGGTTGACCTCTCCTCCACGGGAATAAGAGACAAAAAGTTCTCCTTGTAGCGTGGGTCTAACAGTGTTACCAACCAGTAATGATTGTCGGCCAAGATGTTCTTAACGCGAGGGTCACGAGACAGGCAGCTTACCATAAAGTCAGCCATGTGCGCCAGACTCTTAACAGCCAGGACTTCAGTAGCCTGACCAACAAGATGACTGAACATGCTGTCCTCCTCCTCCTCCTCCTCCTCCTCCTCATCTACCCTGTCCTCTGGCCAGCCACGCTGAACCGAGGATATGACTGGTGTGCATGTCATATCCTCAATTTGGCCGGAGAGTTGCTCCATGTCTTCATCCTCCTCCTCGTCATAGTCCTCCACTGCACGTTGTGATGAGACGAGGCTGGGCTGTGTGTTATCATCACCCACACCCACTACTGTTTCTTGCTGCAACTCATCGCGCTCCGCCTGCAATGCATCATGTTTGTTTTTCAGCAGAGACCGTTTTAGAAGGCAGAGTAGCGGTATGGTGACGCTAATAATGGCGTCATCACCACTCACCATCTTGGTGGAGTCCTCAAAGTTTTGGAGGATGGTACATAGGTCTGACATCCATCTCCACTCCTCAGGTGTTATGTGTGGAGTTTGACCCATTTCCCGACGGCTTAGGTGATGCAGGTACTCAACAACTGCCCTCTTCTGCTCACATATCCTGACCAACATGTGCAGAGTTGAATTCCAACGCGTGGGGACATCACACACCAGTCTGTGAGCCGGAAGATGCAAACTGCGCTGAAAGCCGGCAAGGCCGGCTGAAGCAGTAGGTGACTTTCGAAAATGTGCAGACAGGCGGCGAACTTTTACCAGCAGATCAGACAGCTCTGGGTATGACTTTAGAAACCGCTGAACCACGAGGTTGAGCACATGGGCCACGCATGGAACATGTGTCAGCTGGCCTCACCTCAAAGCCGCCACCAGGTTCCGGCCATTGTCACACACGACCTTTCCTGGCTTTAGGTTCAGAGGTGTGAGCCAGTGATCTGCCTGCTGTTTCAGAGCTGTCCACAGCTTTTCTGCATTGTGGGGTTTGTCACCTATGCAGATTAGCTTCAGCACAGCCTGTTGCCGCTTCGCCGAGGCAGTGCTGCAGTGCTTCCAGCTTGTGACTGGTGTGGAGGGTACAGTGGATGAGGATGCGCAGGAGGAGGAGGAGGCTGAAGAGCATGACATTCCGGAGCTGTAGAGTGTGGGTGAAACACTGACTGAGGTAGGGCCTGCAAACCTTGGTGTGGGAAGGACGTGTTCCGTCCCTCGCTCAGACTGGGTCCCAGCTTCCACAATATTAACCCAGTGTGCCGTCAACGAGATGTAGCGGCCTTGCCCACAAGCACTTGTCCACGTGTCTGTGGTTAGGTGGACCTTGGGTGAAACAGCGTTGTTCAGGGCACGTGTGATGTTTTGTGACACGTGGTTATGCAACGCGGGGACGGCACACCGGGAGAAATAGTGGCGGCTGGGGACCGAGTAACGTGGGACAGCTGCCGCCATCAGGTCACGGAATGCTTCTGTCTCCACCAGCCTAAAAGGCAACATTTCCAGCGCAAGCAGTCGCGAAATGTTAGCATTTAGAACTGTGGCATGTGGGGTGTTGGCAGTGTATTTGCGCCTGCGTTCAAAGGTTTGCTGAATGGATAACTGAACGCTGCGCTGGGACAAGGACGTGCTTGATGATGGTGTTCTTTCTGCGTAGGCAACTGCAGGTGCAGGAGTGGAGGAGGCTTGTTCGCAGGCAGCATGGACAGGGGATTGGCTCGCATGCACAACCAGCGAAGACGTAGCAGTGACATCAGCAAGCACTGCTCCTCGACTCTGTTGTACTTCCCACAAAGTCGGGTGCTTGGCTGACATGTGCCTGATCATGCTGGTGGTGGTCAGGCTGCTAGTTTTGGTACCCCTGCTGATGCTGGCACGGCAGGTGTTGCAAATGGCCTTTTTTGAATCATCTGGATCCAACTTAAAAAACTGCCAGACTCGGGAAGACCTAACATTTGTACAGGCACCTTGTGTCGTCGTGTTGTTCCGGGGAACGGTTGCCTGACTTCTGCCTGGGGCCACCACCCTGCTTCTTACTGCCTGTTGTGATGCTACGCCTCCCTCCCCCTGTGCACTGCTGTCCTCGCTCTGCATATCCTCCTGCCAGGTTGGGTCAGTTACTGGATCATCCACCACGTCGTCTTCCTCTTCCGCACCCTGCTCCTCCTCCTGACTTCCTGACAATTGT
The DNA here is from genome assembly GCF_048569485.1 of Anomaloglossus baeobatrachus. Classification (NCBI taxonomy): domain Eukaryota; kingdom Metazoa; phylum Chordata; class Amphibia; order Anura; family Aromobatidae; genus Anomaloglossus; species Anomaloglossus baeobatrachus. The sequence goes on along the minus strand of NC_134358.1, from coordinate 165,014,925 downwards.
GTCTCATCATCGTCCACCACTTGTTGAGACACGTTGCCAACTTCGTGAGAACGTGGCTGCTCAAATATTTGGCCATCTGTACAGACGATCTCCTCATGACCCACTTCAATATGAGCTGGCGAGAGGCCAGAATGTGTGAATGGAAATGTGAACAGCTCTTCCGAGTGTCCAAGTGTGGGATCATTAATGTCCGAGGAGGACGTGTACTCAGCCTGGTGGTAGGAAGGAGGATCAGGTTCAGAAATGTGCGGTGCAGTATCACGGCTACTGACACTTGACCGTGTGGAAGACAGAGTGTTTGTGGTGGTGCCAATCTGACTGGAAGCATTATCTGCTATCCAACTAACAACCTGTTGACACTGGTCTTGGTTCAAGAGTGGTGTACTGCTGCGGTCCCCAAGAATTTGGGACAGGACATGCGAGCGACTAGATGTGGCCCTTTGTTGTGGCGAAATTAGAGCTTGCCCACGACCTCGGCCTCTGCCTGCACCACCATCACGTCCACTTCCTTGTTCCTTGCCAATGCCCTTGCGCATTTTGCAATGCTGTGCTGACGTGTATATTCACTACTTGTGCGTTATATCAAAGTTTGTGGAAATTGCACACAAGTGCACCTGTACGCTGCCACCGACAGGCACACACGTGCGGTTTTAAAAACCAAGCACGGACGCAATAAGAACCTAACAGGTTTTTTTGGGGAGCGACAATTACAGACAAGTCAGACACTATCTGGACTGTTTTAGACTGTGTACACCAGCCCCAGATATGATGAAGGCTGGTATACGGTCACCACTAGGAATGGCTATATATACCCTGCCTGCCTGCCTGCCTGTATACTGGTACAATAGTCCTGACAAGGACTCTTCTGGTCACTAGCCTGTATTCAGACCTGGCTATACCCTGCCTGTATATAGCAACAATAGTCCTGAGAAGGACTCTGCTACTGTACTCCGACCTGGCTATACCCTGCCTGCCTGTATACAACTAGAATAGTCCTGAGAAGGACTTTTGGTCACACTGTTTGCAGCCCTGCAACTGAAAAAGCTATAAAGGGCCGCAAAGCTTTCCCTGAATCAGCGACACTCTCCCTGCACTCACTGTCTGGATAGCTGTGAGCAGAGCACAGCGCGCCGGCCGGTATAAAGGCTCGGTCACGCTGTGCAGGCCGGCCAATCACTGCAATTCCACAACTAACAGGGCTGTGGCATTGCAGTGGTCTGCCAGCCAATCCCTGCATGAGGGCTGGCTCTCAAAAGAGCGCCAACATGCAGGGATGAAGACCACGAGTACAGCACGAGTATCGCGAGATTACTCGGTCCCCGCCGAGCAGCCCGAGTACAGCGATACTCGTGCGAGTACCGAGTAGTTACAAGCATGCTCGCTCATCACTAATCTTCAACTTTCTTAACTGTTCATAATAACAGTAATTTTGACCAGGGGTGCCCAAACCTTTGCATGCCACTGTATATGGAAACTTTATTTTGTACAGTAACAGTTGTATTAATGATACTTTGTCCCTAAACAGTTTTCATTGGTCCGTGTAAAAGGCTTTTAGTCCCCCTCAGCTCCCCGCAAAAAATATATATTTTTTTTTTAAATTTGGGCACCAGATTTGCCCCCTCTAATGTCCCTCGAGCTTGGATCATAGTAATGGAATGTGCATCAGATATTGTCATTTTTTAATAAACTGCTTGTTTCTCGATCCTTTTTAAATTACTCATATATTGAAGTAAATATGGCAGGGGATTAGAATTGTTTATGCAGTATGCTGCAGCTAATGTGGGTATCTGCTGTTCTGGGGCTTCATTTTCGAAGGTAGGAGCTGACTGGACTGTGTACCTTATTAAGTGAATGACAGTTTAAACAGGGCTTATTATGGTGCAGTCAATCAAGGTTTATGAGAAATTATAACAATGTCACCTATCTTCTTCATGGATTCATTTTAATACTATATCAGAGCAATAAGCAGCTGAACATTCTAGAAAATGTACTGGAAGCTGAAGCTTCCAAGAAAAATTTAAACTGTAAATGTTATCCTAATTTTTATCTCATAAATTAATAGTACGCATGAAAATAACAAACTTTGTAATATATCTTATCAGACAAATTTTCTTCTTTCTCTGCTAGAATTGATCAGTCATTATCAAAATGCTCAATTCTGAGGTAAAATCTGTATTCAGTGAAGACTTTCCCGTTACTGAGATAGGAGATGGCGGCTGTTACTGATGAGAATCTATGACGGGAGGAGGGAGGAGCTACAGGCAGAGGGAGGAGCTAGAAGAGCTAGGGACAGAGGGAGGAGCTAGGGGCATAGGGTCACCTCCTCCTTCTATCTAGATAGAATCTCACCAGTATTAGCCGCCATCTCCTATCTCAGTAATGGGAAAGTCTTCAATGAACACAGATTTTACCTCAGAATTGAGAATTTTGATGATGACTGATCAATTCTGGCAGAGAAAGAAGCAGATTTCTCAGATAAGATTTTATAAAGTTTGCTATTTTCATGTGTACTATTGACTTATGAGATAAAAATCAAGACATTTACAGTTTAAATTTTTCTTGGAAGCTTCAGCTTTCCAGTACATTTTCTAGAATGTTCAGCTGCTTATTGCTCTGATATAGTATTAAAATGAATCCATGAAGAAGATAGGTGACATTGTTATCATTCCTCATAATCCTTGTTTGACTGCACCATGATAAGCTATGAGAAAGAAGCAGATTTGTCTGATAAGATATTACAAAGTTGCTTATTTTCATGTGCACTATTGATTTATGAAATAAAAATTAATACGACTGTTATGCTTTAACTAAATTCAGAATTACTGATAGTTTAGCTTCAAGTTTCCGGGTATATTTCATCTGCCTATTCTTATCATTATTGTTTATTTAATCAATCTATAAATGTCTCTTGACTTTGCTTCATATGACAGTAAAACAGATTATGTTTTCTCTGATAATGATCGCACAGAAAGCAGAGTCAGCACTGAAGCCGATGGTGTTTTTCACAAGTGTTTTAATTTGCATAATTTTTAATCACTATCTGTAGTACCCGGGCATTGCCCGAGATAGTAACTGTCTCTCTGTCTCTCTCCCAGTCTCTGTCTGTCTCTGTCTGTCTCTCTCCCAGTGTCTGTCTTTCTCTGTCTCTCTCCTAGTCTCTGTCTGTCTCTGCCTGTCTCTCTCTGTCTCTCTCCCAGTCTCTGTCTGTCTCTGTCTGTCTGTTTCTGTGTGTGTATCTGTCTGTCTTTGTCTGTCTGTCTCTGCCTGTCTGTCTCTGTCTGTGTGTCTCTGTCTATCCATGTCTGTCTGTCTGTGTCTATCTCTCTGTCTCTCTATCTCTCTGTCTGTCTCTTTGTCTGTGTCTCTCTCTGTCTCTGTGTCTGTCTGTCTCTCTCTGTTTGTCTGTCTCTCTATGTCTGTCTGTCTCTCTCTATGTCTGTCTCTCTGTCTCTCTCTATCTCTGTGTCTGTCTCTCTCTATCTCTGTGTCTGTCTCTCTCTATCTCTGTGTCTGTCAGTCTCTTTTCCTGTCAGTCTCTTTTCCTGTCAGTCTCTTTCCCTGCCTGTCTCTTTCCCCGCCTGTCTCTTTCCCCACCTGTCTCTTTCTCTGTCTGTCTCTTTCCCCGTCTGTCTCTTCCCCTGTCTGTCGCTTTCCTTTTCTGTCTCTGTCTGTCTCTCTCTGTCTGTCTCTCTCTGCCTGTCTCTCTGTCTGTCTCTTCCACTGTCTGTCTCTTTCCCCTGTTTGTCTCTTTCCCCTGTTTGTCTCTTTCCCCTGTCTGTCTCTTTCCCTGTCTGTCTCTTTCCAGGTCTGTCTCTTTCCAGGTCTGTCTCTTTCCAGGTCTGTCTCTGTATTTCTTTGTCTCTCTCTGTCTGTCTCTTTCCCTGTCTGTCTCTTTTTCCCATTTGTCTCTTTCCAGGTCTGTCTCTGTATTTCTTTGTCTCTCTCTGTCTGTCTCTTTCCCTGTCTGTCTCTTTTTCCCATTTGTCTCTTTCCAGGTCTGTCTCTGTATTTCTTTGTCTCTCTCTGTCTCTTCCCCTGTCTGTCTCTTCCCCTGTCTGTCTGCCTTTTTCCCCTGTCTGTCTCTGTCTTTTTTTCTGTCTATTTCCCTATCTGCCTCTATCTGTCTCTTTCTCTGTTTGTCTGTTTCTGTCTCTCTGCCTTTTTTCCTTGTCTATCTCTGTCTGTCGCTTTCCCTGTCTGCCTCTATCTATCTCTATCTTTTTCCCTGTGTGTCTTTCTGTTTGTATGGCTTTTTTTCCTATCTGTCTCTGCCTGTTTGTCTCTGTCTCTTTCCCTGTCTGTCTGTGCCTGTCTGTCTGTGCCTGTCTGTCTCTCAGTCTGTGTCTGTCTGTGTCTGTCTCCCCACTGACATCATATTACCTCACACATAAGCTCTTATACTATGAATGTCTTCTTATACTATGAATGTTCCTATAGCAACCAACCACAGCTGCTATTAATAACTTGCAGCTCCCAGCTCCATTCAGTTTAATGGAGGCAGGTTTTTTGGAGAGTAACTGAAAAGCATGGGGTTAAATTTTCCTGTCAAAACATAGTCTACGATGTTCCCTGAGTCACATGCAGCGTCTGTGCAAAATTTTGTGATTTGCGACGGTGCAAATTCCTTTAGCGGACACACACACACACACACACACACACACATACACACACACATACATACATACATACATACACATACATACACTCAGCTTTACATATTATATTAGCAATTATAACACTAATAATTTTTTGTGTTATTTTATACCTTTATAGTAAATTTATTGCAGCTGCTTTTACATAGACCATATTCATGATGCTGATTGGTGTGCAGTCTCTATGTATATTTATTCATGCTTTGCGCTGGTCATGCTGTTTTTCTAGATTCCATATACTTAGTAATGTTGTGTACATGATCTGTGTATGGTAGAAACTAGAAAATACCTCTATAATTCATGATATGATGCTGAACACAAGACAAGAAGCAATATAACACTTCTAGTCACCTCCGGTGCCGGTGTTCCAGCTGTGTCGTCACTCGATCTCCCGAGGCTCACGCAAAGCTTAATACTGGATGAGGAACAGAAAAATTCTGCTGTAAAGGTGAGGTTGTGGAAACAGTTTCATGTCAGAAGTCAGACACCTGACTACTGTCTTCTTGAAGAAGCACCAATAAATTGTCAATATTCAAGACTGAAGATGCAGTGGTCAGCCAAGAAAACTTGGTACAGTAGATGAAAAAAAAATCTTGCTTTCTTCCCTTTAAAATTAGAATATGTCCAGTAGTGCCATCAGCGCAGAACTGTCAGCAACCATTGAAAACCAGCTAAACCCATTATTTGCTCAGAGAAGCAGGCCAGAAGTGGTCTTCATGAAAGAATTTCAGCCAAAAAACCATAACAGCAACCTGGAAATAAGGCCAAGCGATTCAACTATGCATGGAAACATAGGAATTGGCAGCAGGTGCTCTCGACTGGTGAGTCAAACCTTGACCTGTTTGGCAAAAGACACTTTGTTTACCAAAGGGCTGAGAGCAGTAGATTAATGAATATCTACAGGTGACAATAAAGCATGGTGGAGGTTCCTTGCAAGTTTTGAGCTGAATTTCAGCAAATTTAATTGGGGATTTGGTCAGGATTAATCAATGCTAAGGATCTTCAAAGCTGAGGGCAGATCAAAGTATTGTAGTGCGCATGCACACTACAATACTTTGCGTTCTTTGACCTTTCTTAGCATCTGTGCATCACAGTACTTTGCTTTTCACTGAGCAGGGCAGAGAGAAGTGTGCGTGCGTAGGAGTGTAATGGAGGACACTGTGTAGATGACGTAGGATGCGTCATCCACACGAAGCAGGGAAAGAGGGTGGTAATCGCAAGCACTGATAAGGCTCTGGATCAAGATCAGCGAGGCCTAGCAGACAGGACCACCCTGCAGGTAAGTATAATAAAAGCGCTTTTTTGTGTTTTGGCGGAGTGGCTTAGGGACTTTTAACTCGTATTCTAAAATGCTGTATATAAGGGTTTACTTCTGGTTGCAGTTTATATGGGACAAACCTGGTGACCGGTTCCCTTTTAATATCCAATAATTTTTTTTTTAGGCGAGATATACTGACCCTATTGAAACGCATGCACATGCTGCTGTCAGCCATTTAAGCTGTATTGGTATCTTTATTAATTTGCTGCTTCACTGAAGACTAATGATGATCTGATTTATTTGATATTGGCCAATGAAGATAATTCATATTATGGTAAATTACCATCAATTAATACCCACTGCAGTGTCATGAAAATCATAAAAGCAAAATGTGTCCATTTTGAATATATAGTCATTTCAATAAAAAAAACAAAAAAAACCAACGAACTTAAAAACGAAAAAAAAATGTTCTTTTGTGTTGATACACTTTATATCTATAAGGCTGACATCCCATAAAGAACACTTTAGACCTCAGTATTGATCGAGTTAAATTCAGTGCTAATTCAGTAAAATAAACATGTTAACTATTAACTTTGTTAGAGGTCACTGGAGTATTTCTCACAAGCAATATGAAAAAGGTTCCACAAATCCTGGACCCTGGAGTATTGATTTTTCCATTCTTTTAACTAAAGATAAATGATCTGCACATTTACTTTAATGTATTCCCTCCTGTCATCCACTACACAGGTGATTGTCTTTACATGGAGGAAGTTACCAATGAAACATTTCTAGTGATCGAAACTCCACTATTTAGGTGTCATTAGACTAATACATAGATCTGAAATTTTAATAGAATTAGTTTAGCTATTGAACGTCCAGATTTCTTAGGGGTAAAACAAGAAAGAGGGTTCAAAAATACAAGAAACTATAAAAGAAATGTAATATATATACAGTACAGACCAAATGTTTGGAGACACCTTCTCATCTCTAGAGCAACTATTAAGAGGAGACTTTGTGCAGCAGGCCTTCATGGTAAAATAGCTGCTAGGAAACCATTGCTAAGGACAGGCAACAAGCAGAAGAGACTTGTTTGGGCTAAAGAACACAAGGCATGGACATTAGACCAGTGGAAATCTGTGCTTTGGTCTGATGAGTCCAAATTTGAGATCTTTAGATCCAACCACCGTGTATTTGTAGAAAAGGTGAATGGATGGACTCTACATGGCTGGTTCCCACCATGAAGCATGGAGGAGGAGGTGTGATAGTGTGGGGGTGCTTTGCTGGTGACACTGTTGGGGATTTATTAAAAATGGAAGGCATACTAAACCAGCATGGCTACTACAGCATCTTGCAGTGGCATGCTATTCCATCCGGTTTGCGTTTAGTTGGACCATCATTTATTTTTCAACAGGACAATGACCCCAAACACACCTCCAGTCTGTGTAAGGGCTATTTGACTAAGAAGGAGAGTGATGGGATGCTACGCCAGATGACCTGGCCTCCACAGTCACCAGACCTGAACCCAATCGAGATGGTTTGGGGTGAGCTGGACCGCAGAGTGAAGGCAAAAGGGCCAACAAGTGCTAAGCATCTCTGGGAACTCCTTCAAGACTGTTGGAAAACCATTTCCGGTGACTACCTCTTGAAGCTCATTAGGAGAATGCCAAGAGTGTGCAAAGCAGTAATCAAAGCAAAAGGTGGCTACTTTGAAGAACCTAGAATATAAGACATATTTTCAGTTGTTTCACACTTTTTTAATTATTTAATTTCACATGTTTTCATTCATAGTTTTGGTGCCTTCAATGGGAATCTACAATTTTCAGAGTCCTGAAAATAAGGAAAACTCTTTGAGTGAGAAGGTATGTCCAAACGTTTGGTCTGTACTGTATATGTTCCTCCCACTCACTCAGCCAATATAAAAATAGGGCCCCTCACTGTTAATCATTGACGCCTCTCCCAGCTCATCACATGACAGGACCCTGTATTTGTCTCCCCTTTTGCTATGTGTCAACGTTCATCTCCTCATATATTACAGAGGACCCTGCAATAGTTCATACCTCCTATCAAAAAAGTGCAAAGTCGCAAACCTGTGCCGGACACGGCACCCACACAGACCACATCAAAATGCTTCGTAATGCAATGAATACAATGCATTCACAAACCTAAAAACCCATTTAAAGGCCAACTACATCACTCTAGATGTTATAGATGTATTTATATGGTTCATTATCCATACAAACTGTCATTGGTCATGGTTTTTTTTTTTTTAACACAACAATTCCATATTTTTAACTGTTAACGTTGTCCATCTTCACACCATGACATTCTGCTTAAAATACAGTTTTGATATCAAACAGACTGATAAAAAATAAATGTCAACATTTATTGATTATACTTCATTAATCTGAAACAAGAAAATAATCTGATATACTGTATTAATAAAAATTGTAAGGGTAGTCAAATTGGGTCTAATCGGCTTTTGGTTATCTGTCCAAAAGTTTACATTAAAGAGAAGGTATCGTCCAAAAAAAGATTCAATAACTAAAAAAAAAAATGTAAAGTATTAATGTTTTAATCTTATGTTTAAATATTATTATTTGTTTTTAATTCAGCAAAATCTTAAAAATAAATAAATAAATTGATATTTTCCACTCCTAAACACTAGGGGGAGAAGCTGCTGAAATCCTGCTGCAGAGCTACTGTAGAACTAGCTCACATTACAACTGCAGTAAAAGTGGCCAGAATCTGCTCTCCTGTGTGTGATGTTACAGCTCCCAATCTACAATCTGGGTATTTCCAAAAGGATAAGGGAAGATGACATTTAGGATCACAATGCGGAGCCATTTTCTTGGTGACCACAAATGTCTAAAGTGTCACTAAAGACAGTTGCATAGTGCTCTCAACATAGCACACTGCACTCCTTGGTCTAGCAATGCTCTGCCGCATGCACGCCCACCCGCAATATTCTGCCACATGCATGCCCGAAATGCTCTGCTACACACACGGCTGAAATGCTCTGCCACACGCACACACAATGCTCTGCCACACGCATGCGCACAATACTCTGCCACACACACGTGTGACGCCCTGGCCTATCAGGTCGTCACAGGGTATTGTGCAATCTGCCCTTCTGCACAGTATCCATATCCTCCTTGGTTACGGATCCCTATCCTTCCGTGTTGCTAAGAACAGAGCCAATCAAAACCCTAGGAACACTCTGCACCACACCCACCAGACACACCATTTGTGGGCCTGAAGGGAATAGGGCCGCCCACTTGGGAGGTTTGTAGGGGAGAGTCAGAAGTGTTAGGAGCAGTGAAGAGGAGAGAGGTGGAGTGGTAACTCTCGAAGTGAGAGGTCACAGGTTTGGGAGCAGGGCTCCTTGAGACTACAGGGTGCTTTACACGCTGCGACATCGCTAGCGATCTCGTTAGTGATATAACAAGCCAGATTGCAGATAAGATTTGCCGAGATCGCACATAGGTCATTTTTGTAGAGCCGGTCACATGTGCGATCTCGGCAAATCGTATGTGCGATCTGGCGTGTTACATTGCTAACTAGATCGCTAGCGATGTCGCAGTGTGTAAAGCACCCTTACTAGGTGGCATACGTTGGTCTGGGCCTGGTAGGAGCTGGAACCCCGGTCGCAGGGGATCGTGTCAAGGTGCACAGATCTACCAAGAAGGGCAGCCGGTGGCTCTGAGCCATCTCCGGGCAGGGGCCAGGGCTCGACGGGGTATGTAGACCCTAGGCCAAGAAGTAGCTTCATGCATCCTGGTAATTTACCCGACGAGGGTGAAGTTTTCAAGATTCATCCTCCACCCGCTCCAAAATCGGGGTACTAGCGCAACGAGGGGGATAGGACTTTCCCACTATATAGTCCATAAAATCCCAAGCGTGAACCCTGAGAGCAAGCTCACTCCATTAGCCATACGGGTGAGCAGGACCTGACTAGTTCTACACTACAGGGTCCAACTAGTGAAGAAAGTGCCACGGGAAAGGTCACCAGCCATCAAGCAACACCAAGGGGCACGGATCCAAGCGTGCTCCCTCCCTGCTGCAGCGGTGCTCAGAATTCTGGTTTTCAAGTTGTCGGTGTCAGTATTCTTGGACTGAGTGAGTATGCAGAAACCCTTTCCTCAACAACGGCACCCCCTTCACTACCATCACCGGGCCCTGGGGCAAAACCCCCTGCTCCCAACAGCAGTGGTGGTACTCCATCTTACCAAGCACCGTGGGTGGCATCACGAACTTCTAACCCCCCTGTACATATCCCCCCTCTTAAATTCGAGTGTCCGCATGACCCCCCTGGTCCGGAGACCCCTCGAGCCACCGCGGTTCCGGATCCGAGCGGCTCATCCGCTGGCACGGGGGCGGTACACACGCACACACAAAATGCTCTGACACACGCATGCCCGCAATGCTCTGCCACATGCACGCACGCCCACAATTTTCTGCATGCCCGCAAGCTCGCACGCAATGCTCTGCTACATACATGCCCACAATGCTCTGCCACATGCATGCACGCAATGCTCTGCCCCACACACGCACACAATGCTCTGCCACACGCATTCCCGCAATGCTCTGCCACACGCACGCCCACCTGCAATGATCTGCTACACGCACGCACAGACACCCGCCCGCAATGCTCTGCATGCACGCACGCCCGCACACAATCTTCTGCATATGTCGCGGGCGGAGGAGGGGACGCCGCGCTCTCCCTCTGCTGCTCGGGTCCGGCCGCTGCGGCCTGCTGCTGCTCGGTGGCTCGAGCGATGAGCCGGATCCCGGGGACTCTAGCGGCGCTCCTCGCCCGTGAGTGAAAGGGGGTTGTTGGGTGTGGGGATGGTTTATTGTCCGTGACGCCACCCACGGTTGTGGTGATTTGTTGACACCACCGCTGCTCTCTATGGGGATCCCGGGAAGGATGGTATGGAGCAGCCAGTTGTTGTGTTGCCCCTCCGTGGGTAGGGGTTGGTGATCCCGGGGCCCAGTCATGAGTTGGGAGATGCAGGGCTTGGTGGGCGCAGGGACGCGGGGGCAGCGCGGTGCCTTGCGGCACTGTGGTACTCACTCAGCCTGAGACGTTGACACAGTTTTACGGTAAACCACACGGCTGGAAAGACGGTTCCCACGGACGGCTGCACTTGCTCTCCCAGTAGGTAACGGTGATGTCCCTTTGACCTGCACCTAGTGTTTCTGTGTTGGTAGCGATGGGTTCCCACCGGTAACCCGCTCCCCGGCTTGGATATGGGCCGGAGGAGCCCTGCTTTGCCCGCAGACGCTGGCCCCGAGGAACTGGTGCCCTGGCAGTGGCGTTGTTCCTCCTTAATGGTTGGACTTTTGCCTTCAGTCGGGACTTGGTTGTTGGGGGATCGACGTCCCCTTCACTGACGGATTTGGCAAATTATGGCGACTCCTAGCCTTGCCGGGGTCCGAGAGGCCCCTGCCCTGGTGCTGACTGTCCTTCGTATACTGCTCCAGACCGCCGGGCCACTACCCGTCTGCGGTCCTTCCAGCAACCTCCGAGCAGTCCCCCTCCAGATGATCACCGCTGTTGCTGACCTTGCTGACTCTGTCCTGCACTTAGCCGGACTCTCTTCAGGGCTTTCTACGCTCACTTTTACTCCTTTCTTCTTTGCTCTACTACCACTTCACTTTCACTTAGCTCCTCTACCACTTCCTTCTACTTCACTCCCCTAACTGAACTGCCTGGTTCCTCCCGCCTCCAGGGCTGTGTACTCCTCGGTGGGCAGAGCCAACCGCCTGGCCCACCCCCTGGTGTGAACATCAGCCCCTGGAGGAAGGCAACAAGGATTTTAGTAGCTTTGGTGTTCCTAACTGGGATGTAGGGTGTGGTGGTGTGTTGACCTGTGACCCCTGGCTTGCCCAGGGCGTCACACATACATGCACGCTCGCACGCAATGCTCTGCATGCACGCATGCAGTGCTCTGCATGCACACAATGCTTTGCACGCTCACACACAATGCTCTGCTTGAATGTACGCAATGCTCTGCATGCATGCACACCCGCACACAATGGTCTGCATGCAAACCCGCAGCAGCTGTGGCAAGGAGAGTGGGGGGAGGGTAGCGGCAGCACGGGGGAGAGGGCGGAGGGGTGTCATTGGAGATGGTAGCAGCGGCGGGGAGAAAGGCGCCGATACTCACACAGGCCAAACCGGTGACATGGAGAAAGTGCAGCACACAAATACGCTGTGAGCTGCACAAAGATGGCGCTGATCTCTTCCGTCTGCTGTGATCTGAACAGCCCAGGGGGCACATCCAGGTTACAGCAGAGAGCTGTCCTGTAGTAAGTATAGGGTCACAGCGCGACTATCAGAGTGAATGCACAGAGGGCTGTCATAAAGGAGGTGAGTAAGGGGTACTTTGCACGCTGCGACATCACTACTGCGATATCGTTGGGGTCAAATCGAAAGTGACGCACATCTGGCGCCGGTAACGACATTGCAACGTGTAAAGCCTAGATGCGCCGATAAACGATTGCAAAAGCGTCAAAAATCGGTGATCTGTGTAGCGTCGGTCATTTTCATAATGTCGCACCAATAGGAGATACAATGTTGTTCCTTGTTCCTGCGGCAGCACACATTGCTGTGTGTGAAGCCGCAGGAGCGAGGAACATCTCCTTACCTGCCTCCACCGGCTATGCGGAAGGAAGGAGGTGGGCGGGATGTTTACGTCCCGCTCATCTCCGCCCTTCCGCTTCTATTGGCCACCTGCCGTGTGACGTCGCTGTGGCACCACACGACCCGCCCCCTTAGAAAGGAGGCAGGTCGCCGGCCAGAGCGACGTCGCAGGGCAGGTAAGTGCGTGTGAAGCTGCCGTAGCAATAATGTTCGCTACGGCAGCTATCACAAGATATCGCATGTGCGACGGGGGCAGGTACTATCGCGCTCGGCATCGCTAGCCGATGGTAGCGATGTCTCAATGTGCAAAGTACCCCTAATTGTTGTTACTCACAGCAAATCCAAGATGGCAGCCCCCAGTGCTTCAGTAAAACTAGAATTAAATAAAAACTAAATAAACAGTGAGTTTAATTTTGTATTAAAAATACTTGCTTTCATAATCACTATTATTAATACAAAAATAAAAAACATGACACCTTCCCTTTAAGTCTATGTTCACATGTCCTTTAGTCATTCGTTATCACAGATCTAATAGAGATCCATTTGCAAAAAAGTTGTCCGTTTTTAAATAACAGATATGGGCCAGATATGCTTTTATCACACAGAGTCTATAGACAACGAATCCGTTAATGGAGTGCTATTTATCGTCCATTTGTAAAGGATCCATTAAGAAAACAATAAATCCATTACAAATGTAAGTACAACGGATGGCTAAATGCCAATCTGCTAGCGGATCCAATGTCCTTAGACTCCCATGTTAAAAAAATGGATCCGGCTGAAATCAGTTTCCTAATGGAACCGTTCTAGCGGATAACAACAGGACATGTGAACATAGCCTAATTCTATTGGACCAGGTTCCTGAGAATCTTTTTGCTCAACTCTTAATACAATCAATACATCCCCCCAGCGATTCCCAGAATAGGCACTTTTATTGTTGTTAGAATGGAGTAGTGGTGTGCCGAATTCATTCCCTATAGGACTGCCACAAAAGGCTGATTACAGTGCCATAAAAAATAAATGAAGCAACAATTGAGCATGGGCAGTGTTGCTACCGTTTAACATGGATAAAAATGCCCTGTACTGGTGGTCGGTGGGGGTCCCAGCAATTGGACCCCAACGGTCTAGTAAGATGACTTATCCTTTGGATAGGTGATTACTTGTGTTTGGCGGACTCGCAGATAATCGGGACCGATGCACCTAACCGGATTTAAAAAAAAAATCTGGTTCCAGCCCAGGATTGTTCCCGGTTATCCGGCAGGATACCGGTCCCTATATAAGTCTATCAGGACCAGAATCCGGCAATTAAAAATGGTGGTAGAAGAAATGTTAATTTCTACTCTTTAATTTTGTTTTCTCACAAAGTTAAGTTGTTTAATTGCTCTGTTTATGAAAATCAGAATATGACACAAATTTATACAGAGAAGAAATTGTGTGGCTGACCAATATTATGCTATTAAGTGAGTTTTGGTGTGGATGTATATGCAAAAGAATGTATTCTCTCTGTACTGATTGTGGGGTGTTCAATAAAAATGATCTGATTGAAAAAAAAATGGTGGTAGAAGGGATAGGGGAATAGGAGCAAGAGGACTAAACTTACCAAGGCTCTGAGGCACCTATAACTGCTTCCACGGTCACTCTTTCGCCGCGCATTAGCCTTCCTGCATATGAACTCCTTTCCCCGCCCATTGGAAACTGTGATTGGTTGCAGTCAGACGTGCTCCCAGCCTGAGTGACAGCATGTCTGACGCTTCTAATCACAGACGCTATGTGCATCTATTGTGGTATAAAAATAAATTAAAAAAAAAATTGGCATACGGTCCCCCCACATTATGATACCAGCACAGATAAACCCCATGGCTACAGGCTGCCAGCTGTGTGCTTATCTTGGCTTGTATGAAAATAGGAGGGACAGCATGCGGCCTTTTTTTAATTATTTAAATAAATAATTTCCAAAACCAGCGTGCAGTCCCCCCCAAGTTTGATACCTAGCTGGGGGCTGGTATTCTCAGGCTAGGGAGATCGATGCTTATTGGGCCCCCCAGCCTAAAAATAACAGCCTGCAGTGACCCAGGATTGTCACATCCATTGGATACTACAATCCCAGTACTTTACCCAGCTCTTCCCAATTGCCTTGGTGCAGTGGCAATCAGGGTAATAAGGAGTTAATGGCAGCCCACAGCTTCCATTAAGCCCTGGATTAGTGATGAGGAGGGTCTCTGAGACCCCCCATTACTAATCTGTAAGTAAAAAGAAATAAACAAAGAAGAAAAACATCCTTTATTTGGACTAAAAGACAAAAATAACCACCCTTTTTCACCAATTTACTAATCCCAAAACACCCCTGCAGATCTGACTTAATCCACAGCCCACGGCAATTCAGCTCTGCTAAATCTGAAATTACAGCACACGGCCAAGGAACATGTCCGCACATTGTAACTATAGGGATAGACTGAGCCGCGATCAGCGGTGACGTCACTCAGGTTACTTGCGGTCACAGCTAGAGGTTCCCATGGTCCTTCACCTATGATCACAAGTAACCTGACCTCAGGGTACTTCATTAAACTCAGTGACGTCACCTGCTGGATCTGGTTCAGTATTTGGAATTCCTTTGGAATTCCAGACCCGGTACTCGGGTATGTTTGAAACCACTCGGATCTGGACTTTTACAGTCCTCCCATCACTAGTGATAGCGTCTACCTAAAAATACCCCTTTACCATTTAATCCTGGATTAATATGGTAACCATTTTGATTAAACCCTTTTTGTTGGAAGGTGTACTTAATAATAAGATTATCACATGATGTTGCATTGCTGAGATCACTGTGATAAATATGTGGATTACTTTGTAGCAAATGTTCAATTTTCCTGTACTGCAACTACAAGGAAAATTACACAACCAAAATTGAAATGAATGGGCTGTCTGTGTACTTCATTATAGATTCAGATACTTTAGGGCAATAAATACTTGTTTGTTGGTGTTCTCCTTTATGGCCAATAGAATCCTGCAGGCAGAACCCCACAATTATCTTTGAATTCCCTAACAGCAGGTTTTTTTTTTTAATAATTTTCATTACTGCACAAGTCAGTATATGGCTACCATACCATGCATACTATACTCTAGCTAGAATATCTCTAAGAAGTAAGTACACCCCTAGTGTGCTACTAGTAATCACATATCATAGCTGCCTTACTAGCTGCATTGCTGAGCGCCTGTGCAGCTTGTAAACTCCATCCTGGTACGGAGATGGTCACATTGGTCAGTGGAATGGAGATGATTGGAGAAGGACATGGGATGACTACACTGTCATGTGAGCTGATGGGGCGGAGCTTGTGTGCAGAGACTGGGAAAGAAACTGAAACAGACAATCTCCTCCTGTGTTTAGTGTGCTCTGAACCTGGGGAATGCTGGGAGACAGTTGTAGTTCTAGTTAGTATATATCCTCCCTGTAATATCACAGTCACATTATTACTGCACATAATTGGTTTATTAATGCACAAATTTTGTATTACTGCACAGTAAAAACACTCTGCCTAACAGTATATTTCAAAATTGGGTTATTTAAGTTAGGAATTGCCTTTAATTGATCTAGATTTCATCACACAGATTAACCTTTGGGTATATAGAATTGCACCATATTGCACTTTTTTATTTGCTTTTATATAGTTAAATAAAATGTATTAATTTAAGTACCTCCCCCTCATGAAGTGATAACCATGATGGTGAACGTACTTACTTAGGGTACCTTCACACTTAGCGATGCAGCAGCGATCCGACCAGCGATCTGACCTGGTCAGGATCGCTGCTGCATCGCTACATGGTCGCTGGTGAGCTGTCAAACAGGCAGATCTCACCAGCGACCAGTGAACAGCCCCCAGCCAGCAGCGACGTGCAAGCGACGCTGCGCTTGCACGGAGCCGCCGTCTGGAAGCTGCGGAGACTGGTAACTAAGGTAAACATCGGGTATGGTTACCCGATGTTTACATTAGTTACCAGTGTGAGCAGGGAGCAGGGAGCCGCGCACACTGAGCGCTGGCTCCTTGCTCTCCTAGCTACAGTACACATCGGGTTAATTAACCCGATGTGTAATGCAGCTACATGTGCAGAGAGCAGGGAGCCGCGCACACTGCTTAGCGCTGGCTCCTTGCTCTCCTAGCTGCTGTACACATCGGGTTAATTAACCCGATGTGTACAGCAGCTACATGTGCAGAGAGCCGGAGCCGGCAGCACAGGCAGCGTGAGAGCTGCAGAGGCTGGTAACTAAGGTAAATATCGGGTAACCACCTTGGTTACCCGATGTTTATCTTGGATACAGCTTACCTCAGCTGTCAGACGCCGGCTCCTGCTCCCTGCTTGCTTCATTTGTCGCTCTCTCGCTGTCACACACAGCGATCTGTGTGTCACAGCAGGAGAGCGGCTTTGAAGAAAACGAACCAGGGCTGTGTGTAACGAGCAGCGATCTCGCAGCAGGGGCCAGATCGCTGCTCAGTGTCACACACAGCGAGATCGCTAATGAGGTCACTGCTGCGTCACAAAAAGCGTGACTCAGCAGCGATCTCGGCAGCGAGCTCGCTGTGTGTGAAGCACCCCTTAAGCGAAACGTACGTTGGGGTCCATTACTTGTTGTTGACAGCATTTGATATATTTACTTTACCTCCACCACCTATGGATATGTAATTCTGAGAGTTTTTACACATGCTCTTCTGTTTTAAACATGCGTCAATCTATTTTTGCTCATTACCGTGTCTAGATGGCTTAATATGTAATCTAGCCATTTGATCTCTACATCTGCTTATACATTAATCCTAGGTCTTGATTTAAGAGTGGTATCTATTTATAACTATTCTGCTGTCACCTCTGTCACTATTTTTACGGGAGTGTTAGTTTTTGTTGCCACTGTCGATTTAATAAAATCATGTTCACTTTTTGCACCTTATACTCTTCTGCTGTTTATTTACCTATATAAAGAGTATTAATAACAGATACAGTTAGGTCCAGAAATATTTGGACAGTGACACAAGTTTTGTTATTTTAGCTGTTTACAAAAACATGTTCAGAAATACAATTATATATATAATATGGGCTGAAAGTGCACACTCCCAGCTGCAATATGAGAGTTTTCACATCCAAATCGGAGAAAGGGTTTAGGAATCATAGCTCTGTAATGCATAGCCTCCTCTTTTTAAAGGGAGCAAAAGTAATTGGACAAGGGACTCTAAGGGCTGCAATTAACTCTGAAGGCGTCTCCCTCGTTAACCTGTAATCAATGAAGTAGTTAAAAGGTCTGGGGTTGATTACAGGTGTGTGGTTTTGCATTTGGAAGCTGTTGCTGTGACCAGACAACATGCGGTCTAAGGAACTCTCAATTGAGGTGAAGCAGAACATCCTGAGGCTGAAAAAAAAGGAAAAAATCCATCAGAGAGATAGCAGACATACTTGGAGTAGCAAAATCAACAGTCGGGTACATTCTGAGAAAAAAGGAATTGACTGGTGAGCTTGGGAACTCAAAAAGGCCTGGGCGTCCACGGATGACAGCAGTGGTGGATGATCGCCGCATACTTTCTTTGGTGAAGAAGAACCCGTTCACAACATCAACTGAAGTCCAGAACACTCTCAGTGAAGTAGGTGTATCTGTCTCTAAGTCAACAGTAAAGAGAAGACTCCATGAAAGTAAATGCTAAGGGTTCACATCTAGATGCAAACCATTCATCAATTCCAAAAATAGACAGGCCAGAGTTAAATTTGCTGAAAAACACCTCATGAAGCCAGCTCAGTTCTGGAAAAGTATTCTATGGACAGATGAGACAAAGATCAACCTGTACCAGAATGATGGGAAGAAAAAAGTTTGGAGAAGAAAGGGAACGGCACATAATCCAAGGCACACCACATCCTCTGTAAAACATGGTGGAGGCAACGTGATGGCATAGGCATGCATGGCTTTCAATGGCACTGGGTCACTTGTGTTTATTGATGACATAACAGCAGACAAGAGTAGCCGGATGAATTCTGAAGTGTACCGGGATATACTTTCAGCCCAGATTCAGCCAAATGCCGCAAAGTTGATCAGACGGCGCTTCATAGTACAGATGGACAATGACCCCAAGCATACAGCCAAAGCTACCCAGGAGTTCATGAGTGCAAAAAAGTGGAACATTCTGCAATGGCCAAGTCAATCACCAGATCTTAACCCAATTGAGCATGCATTTCACTTTCTCAAATCCAGACTTAAGATGGAAAGACCCACAAACAAGCAAGACCTGAAGGCTGCGGCTGTAAAGGCCTGGCAAAGCATTAAGAAGGAGGAAACCCAGCGTTTGGTGATGTCCATGGGTTCCAGACTTAAGGCAGTGATTGCCTCCAAAGGATTCGCAACAAAATATTGAAAATAAAAATATTTTGTTTGGGTTTGGTTTATTTGTCCAATTACTTTTGACCTCCTAAAATGTGGGGTGTTTGTAAAGAAATGTGTACAATTTCTACAATTTCTATCAGATATTTTTGTTCAAACCTTCAAATTAAACGTTACAATCTGCACTTGAATTCTGTTGTAGAGGTTTCATTTCAAATCCAATGTGGTGGCATGCAGAGCCCAACTCGCGAAAATTGTGTCACTGTCCAAATATTTCTGGACCTAACTGTATATACAATGAATTTAAATTATTTCTAGATATATAAAGATTTATATAAATTTGCTTTTCTATAGACTATGTAGATTTACATCCTGTGATAATTACTCTACTTTTTTTCTAGTTCAATGTTCATGAGTATGTTGGCTTTGTGTAATGTTATCATGAATTATTTGTTAATATTTAAAAAATGTTAACAATAAATGGAAACTGTACAATTGTTCAAAAACTTTCTGAAACATTATAGTTTACAATGCTAAGATAGATGACTAATATTATGGCCCCTTTCACATTGCGTTTTTGTGTACGTCCACAGGTTCCGTCGGGGCATCCGTCCGGACCGCCCTTCCCCCACTCTGCAAAACGTGCTCCGGACGCATGCGCCCGACAGGGCCATTCACTGTTATGGAGCGCACTACGTTAGCGTGTACTCTGTTTTGTGCAATTTTGTGCACATATACGTTTCTGCAGACGGACACCCGAGCGTACTCCTCTACGTTCGGGTGTCCGTCTGCAGAAACGTATATGTGCACAAAATTGCACAAAACAGAGTACACGCTAACGCAGTGCGCTCCATAACAGTGAATGGCCCTGTCGGGAGCATGCGTCCGGCGCACGTTTTGCAGAGTGGGGGAGGGGCGGTCCGGACGGATGCCCCGACGGAACCTGTGGACGTACACAAAAACGCAATGTGAAAGGGGCCTATACCTTTTGCACTGCTATTTGATGACCTACTGATCTGATTGGGATGGAGTTAATCTTTTCTCAAAGAGCACCTTTATCGTCATGTCCCATTTAACATGGCGACATGGAGGCATTGTCATGACAATGACAGCATTCACCTCTAATATTTTAATAGTAAGCTGACATGTGAGCGAGTTAAGTCTCACCTGTTGTGTTAGGATAGGTTAAAGAGGCTGCTAAGCTCTTCTTTCACTCTAGTAATACAGTCACTGGATCCTGCAACCTCCATTGCCAAGTCGTCACTCTACTCAGAGTTAACATTCATGTTGATCTAACAATAAAGCCAGTGTGCTAGGTGCTGAGAGGCTTAATTTATATCCTTGTGCATAAATAAAATCTGTTTAACCGCTGTCACACCTAATAACTTTCAATAACAAAACCGCAGGTGACAAGTCTTTTGTAATGAATCCCAGTCCAGCGCTGTGCCAGAGCATCTCTCCACTTCCTGTGCTAGATTTCTGCTTGTGTTAGCTGGGAGTTTGGCTCCAGTCCAGCAATTGTGTTGCAAGGTCCATTATCTGTCTATAAAACTGTGACACGATTTGTTTCTATGTCAGTCATTTTTATAGAACGTTGGGCACATTCCACTCCCACCACCATTTCTACACATACTAAGAGAACTGGCCTTACCAGTATATAAAGTATAATGGACACACAGGCTTCAGGCTTGTGTACACAACTGCAGCAAATCAGGATCACAAATTATTTTTAAACAATTGAAATTCTAATTACTTTTCACTTGATTCCTATGGTTTATTCACTCACGTGGAAAGTTCATTACATATTCATGTTCCCAATTATTCCCTGATTTTTTAGTGTAAATCTGATAATATTAGATACCGTGGAGGTAGGACAGGAATGGGCAGGACACGAGTCTATCAAAAGTTTGACTAATTTCCAATATTACTACTAATGTAGTAGCTTCTTGAAACTAGTCAACTAAAGCTGGTCATACACATTAAATGGCTGTTGGACAAACATTAAGGGCAGATGATGGTGGAATAGTTCAGCGATCATCTGTTGAGAAAGATGTGGGCTTGGCATGAGAGCCGGCATCAAAGTCAGGGACAAGATCTATGACGTAGATTTATGTCACATGGCATGAAGAGGTTAATTGTTTAACAAGATAAATTGGGCCTAAACCTTAGCAGATACTTCTCTTTATATTCGGATGTTGCCTAGGGAAAGCATGTGTGCAATATCTTTCTAAGTGCAATATCATCGAAATGTATGCAGTCAAACATGGCACTCCGACAGGTCAGAGACAGGCAAGCTGTGCAAAATATTCAAACAAACATGCATCTTCAATTATACTGAATTATTTATTTACCATAACTCTTTGTCTCAACTATATCCTAGCTGCTGCTTTATTTCAGATTACCATCCCTTTATACATTCTATGTGCTCTCTGCACATCAGTCCGTCTCAACTCCCCTCACCCATGTACAGCAGTCAGACTCTACTTACATTTCTGAAAACTCTGAACCATCCACTACAAACATATAGCACACAAAACGTTCACGCAAATCACAGAACCGCTTGCTCTTTCTCTTTATTATCCTTTTCCTAGTCGTTAGTGACATCTCCCCTAACCCTGGCCCTCCTTCCACTGGTAAATTTAACTCTTTTGTTGCTGCACATAGAAACCCTCTTATTTATTGTGTCTTTTCCTGTCTCTTCTTCTTTTCCTGTCCTGTGCTCCCTGGAACCTGTGGTCAGTGTTTAACAAACTCTCCTACATTCACGACTTCATCCTTTCCAATTTCTTTAATCTTCTAGCTCTCATTGAAACCTGGATCCAGTAGTCGGACACCTTTGCTGCTACTGCTTTTTCATATTATGGGCTACAATTTTCATATAGCCCCATAGACCTCAGACAAGATGGAGATGTTTGTCTTCTTTCATCACAATGTGCTTTCAGGGATATCACAACAGTATCCTTGTTTACATATCCCTTCTTTGAGGTCTACTGTATACTGTTAAGCCCCCGTCACATTTAATGACTTTCCAGCGATCCCGAAAACGATACAACATGATAAGGATCGCTGGTAAGTCGCTACGTGGTCGTTGGTGAGATGTCAAACAGATATTCCCAACAACGCAGCAACGATACAGCGACCATAGCGACCTGTATAACGATCTCGGTGGTTCGTGTCTGAGCTCTGAGTCGTCAATGAGGTAGTTGGTAAGGCGTCAAACACACCGATGCATCCTGCCCAGCAGGACCTCGACGATCAAAAAATGGTCCAGGCCATTCCGACACGACCAGCGATCTCACAGCAGGGGCCTGGTCGCTGCTATGTGTCAAACGTAGCGAGATTGCTGGCGAGGTCGTTATTGCGTCACAGAATCTGTGAGTCAGCAGCGATCTCACTATGTGTGAAGGTACCTTTAGACTCTTTAAACCCTTCTTCTGTGAGTGGTGGTTGTGCATTGTCCACAAGGCAAAATAAACAAGTTCCCGGATCACTTTTCCAGCTGGCTTCCACACTTCTCATCATGGGACCCCACTCGAGACTCCTCTACTTACCACACATATATAAGCATACGTGCTTCAATCTCTTCCCATACACAGATCAAAAAACTGATATTTGCTAAACAGCAGAGAAAATTGTTTCTATCATGACTGCTGCACTCACTATACTAGTGATGCACCGCTGGAATTCGGGTCTCTGTCCCTAACTCTGAGTGCTGCCAGATTACATAGTGAAAACTTGAATTGCCTTTGCCTTTAATAGCATGTATTTGTGGCTAACAATTATTTTTGCATTTGGGATTCATTAAAAAATTTGCACCATTTGCCTCTGTCTTGCTGGCTGAACAATCAGTTACCCGAGAATCCGTCAGTCAGCCAGCTATTATGATAATCTTTGCAATTGGGTTTAATTAAAAATATTGTACTATTTGGCTTTTACAGGCCCTTTATTTCCCTGGACTTTTAAACTCGATGTGGTTATAAATCAACTGAGAGTAGCTCAAAAAAAGACAGTTAAGGAGTGAAGAACTCTCTAGTCAGACTGTCATAGTGGGCTGAATGACGAATTCTCAGGTATCTCATTCTTCAGCCAGCAACACACAATGCAACACAGCGGCTATAACAAGCAAACGGTGCAAAATTTTTAATAAATTCCCCAAAATCCTATAGAATGTAAGCTCACAAGGGCAGGGTCCTCTTCCCTCTGTTCCAGTCTGTCTATTGTAACTCGTATATGTATTCTATATGTAACCTCTTCTCATGTACAGCACCATGGAATTATTGGTGCTCTATAAATAAATATTAATAATAATTGCAAAAGTGACCTTTTTTTGCTAAAATTACATGCACTTAAGTAAAAAATAAAATTGTCCCCAAAGATGGACCCAAATGATGATGCTCTCCTGTTAGGTCGATAATACTAATAAAATATTATTGCTGCCACTAGAAATAAACTCTGTCCCTGATCTTCCTGTCACTCCCTGATCAGCCCCGACCTCTGCACGCTAATAATATTACTAATAATAGTCTACTTTTGAAGTGCAGATGTGTCATGTTAAAGTACAATGTCCAATGGCCTCTCTTAGAGCTTTAGCTCTCACGCTACTTCCATGTGATTCGAGGTTTGTTTTCTGATCCTCTACTTGAGTACATGGTCCACATCTTTCACTTGGCTTGTATTAACATTATGGACACTGTTACTAGTCAGCAATCATGAACTGTCACTAGAGTCACTAGAAAAGGTGACAGTGATGAATGGAAACCCTGATTCTGAGGAGGCCTACCACTTAGAGCACAATAAAGTTTATTTAAGCCCAGAGCAGATAATGGCTCCTCCATTCTCAGATGGGATGTAGCAAACATTCCATGACAGGGCCGCCTTTCTGCTCTAGGCCTGGCTTAGTTGTCTGATAAGAAGTAAACACAAACTACCTCTTTTGATTTGGTACCAAGCCATGGATATTTGCACTTTTTACATAATAATCTAATAGTACCAGTGGTGCATTGTGTCTCCTGGGACTTGTCTACCTGTGGTTATAGATTAATTTCACAGTGTTTCTGAGGTAATGAGTGAGAGATATTTAGCCGTGATAACATTTATAAAGCTGTTGTGTTACGAATGTGGCGCACACAAAGAGTCGGAAAATTGGAAGCGTGTGGGCTTATCACATACTGTACGTGCCCTTAAGCCCTTATTAGACAAGGCATAACTTGCTCAAAAAAATCGCAATATCGTTCTAAACAGAGTGATAGTCGTAGTGTGTAATAGCTGCTACTGATTGGAATATCGTTGCCTAAAAATTATCACTTCTCAGCATAAAATTTTACTGTATAATAAGTCGCTACCACCTCGTCATACATTGCACTAGAGGAGTGGATTCGTCTTTGTGGGCGGTGCTAATGGTGTGACTACTTTACTGATTTTATGTTCATTAGAAACTCTACTGGCAATGCAGACACTTCTTTTTTTTCACACTACACACACCTACCAATACACATACCCACAATTCACATAAACACCACCAAGTGCTAAAATCTTGGTCTGATCCTAAGATGTTATACATGCTTTTAAGAACGATTAGTGACTTTCCATTTTCAGCAACGCCGATCTTTCGAGCAAACATGTCTTTGTGTAATAATGAGCTTGAATGTGTGATAACAATGCAATAACTATTCACTCATCAAACACTATTGTTAAAAAAATAATTTCTGTCTAATAGCTTTTAAGTACAGTGTTCGTACCGAACACAGACATTACAAAAAACTCAGCGGTGGAGATCAGAGTTCGGGCGCTTTACGTATGAAACCACCCGCGCAAGTATATACTCAGTGCTTGGCCCAGTGCTAGTGTTGCGGACAGGGGACAGACCGTGGCAAGGGGGGAGGGCTGCTCGCAACGCTCAGATCTAGGGTTGTTGCGGTGGCTCGAGGGAGAAACCGGATGCGGGGTCTGAGCACTCGTCTGTCGCCCGCAAGTGAAAAGGGGGATATATGTACAGGGGAGGTTGTGTCAGTGACGCCACCCGTGGGTTGTGGTGATTGTTGGTGAAACCGCCGCTGCCTTGGTATGGGGTGCTCGGGGCCGATGGAGTGGGGCAGCAGGATGGTATCCCCTCCACGGGTAGGGGAGGTGTAGTCCCGGGGCCCAGGTGTAGATGGAGTAGAGTGCTGGGGCTCAGTCTGCAGGGCTGGACTGGATGGTACCGGTGTACTCACTGTTTTTGAATAAATCACAGATTCCAGATAGTGAACCAATGGCCGGATACCGGTAGCCTCTGGAGGGGTGTGCTCGGGTTCCGCACACCGATGGACAGAATATGGCCCTTCCTCCTGCACTTCAGTTTGGTGTCTTGTGTGTTGACTAGTCCGCATAAAACGGGAAAAGTCCACTCCCAGTGTCTTTGCTGTGGGAGCTGTGGCCCGCGAGATCTGACCCTTGGGATTTTAGCAGGCACTTGCAGACGCCCTATCCCCCGCGTTGAGCTTCCTTCTCACTCTATCTGGGCCGCTAGTGGGACAAGACTTGGAATCTTG